>NC_084768.1:878234-974439 GCF_028858725.1 Colius striatus
TCGGAAGATAATTCTTCAGATAATTCTATATTTTTCAAGGTACTTTTGCTTTGTTTTAATGGTCGGCATTTTTTACCTCCCTTATTTGAGTACATAAGAAAGGGATTTTTAAAATTAGATTCCTGAATATCTTTTTGTTATTTATTGATTGTTGCTGGATATTCAGGTGGAGCAGAGGGTTGTGAACCGGGATTAGTAAGAGCAGAAGGTTTTAAACCTGAATCCGCTGAACGAGATCGAGGACGTGTTTGTCGTTGCCATTTATCATATTCAGTATCACCTTGTAAACATTCTTTAATTAAAGTCCATAAAGGAAAAGCATCTGTAGGGATCTTATCAGGGCCGTTAGCAGCATAATAGCCTTTAATGTTTTCACCGACCCTATTCCATGTTTCTAAATTAATAGTGCCTTTATTCGGAAACCAAGGACACACAGTGTCTATAAATTCTAAAAATCCACCCACTTGCTTGGTGGTTACAGATATATTTCGACTTTTTAACAATGTCTTGACCATAGCTACAAACAGCTGTCTTTCCGTACTATGTACATGTCCCATATTTTAAATTGTAAATGCTGAATATGAGGGAGCCCTACCGTTGAGTCACGAGGTTCAGTCTGGACCCCCTTGCTTTCTAAGACACCTTATAGAAAGGGCTTAGGTGCGGCTGGATCCAGACTTAGTCTCAGACTTGGTCAACGGAAAATCTAAGACAAAAAAGGGATTTTTGTTTTTATTTTACTGAGATAAATTTCTACTTTCTTATATTTTACACCTTCCTAGTAGTTCTGCCCCCCTTTATTTCCCCTTTTCCTTACCGCGGTTCTGTTGATTCGGAGGCAGCTCACCCTGGTCAAAGGCAACCGAGTTTCCCGGGTTTCGGCACCATTTGTCAGAGACCAGCTCTTTCCAGGACGATGAAGGACAGGCGGACCACTGCTCTTACGGCAAGTGATAGTTTATTACTTCTTCATAGGCTCTTTTATAGTCAGTACATATCGCAAAGATCATCGGTTCACATCAACAAACAATATGAATATGTGCAGTTTCTATATGCTACAAAACAATCAAGTATTATTTTACAAAATTTATGATGTTGTTTACCACATATCTTTAATGCATGTTCCGTGACTACAAGACATCTGGTACTGTTACTATCGCTTACTCTAAACACAGAATGTGCTTGGTAAAACCAGGGCTTTGTTCTCATGAAACCAACCCTTTCAGGCAGGTTCCTACGCTTCAAGGAGCCAACCCTTTCAGGCAGGTTCCTACGCTTCAAGGAGCCAACCCTTTCAGGCAGGTTCCCAGAAACGATTAACCCTTACCAAGCAAATCCTTTTGAGGGCCATTCTACCCTTTCAGGCAGAGTGGTCTCATCACATGGGCTTCAGTGAAGACATTTAGTGCCACAGTGGGTCTGAATTAGGGCACAGATTTAAGACGACTCCTTCAGGTCCTGTTGTCTACCAGTTCCCTCAGCCTGAACAGAAACAGCAAGGCAGACAGGCACTGCTCAATAGTAATCAGAACTGTGAGACAAGTACAGAGACCACCACAGCTAATGCTCCCATCCTGCACCCCAGGATGATACCCAGACTGTCTAGTTCAGCCCACGGGAGCGGCATCTCCTTCCAGCTGCACCAGTTGAACGTCTGGAGTGCAACTTGACATTTCCTTGATGCAGGACTCGGGTTTTTTTAGCATAAAAGAAGTGCTTTCTGCTAAACTACCCAAGTCAGCATGGTTGAACAGGTTTTGCAGGAGCACAACCCTCTTAGTAACCTGTAAGCTGGCAAGAGGAGAGGATGGGGATTGGGGGAGGAGGTGGGATAAAAGGGGAGGAGAAGAGAGGATCAGGGGAGTGCAGAAGAGGAGAGGAGAAGATGGGAATTGGGGGAGGAGAGGAGAGGAATTAGGGGAGGGGAGGGGAGAGGTGTAGAAAAGAGAAGAAAGGAGAGGAGAGGATGGGTATTGGGATAGGAGATGGGAGAGAAAGGGAAGAAGAGGACAGGACGGGGAAGGGAAGGGAAGGGAAGGGAAGGGGATAAGGGGAGGAGAAGGAGAGGAGGCAAGGGGAGTGAAGTAGAGGAGGAAGATTAGGTGAGGGGAGGGTAGGGGAGAAGAGGGGATACAGGGAGGAGAGGGGAGAAGGGGACTGAAGTAGAGGTGGAGGAATAGGGGAGGGGAGAGGAGAGGATTGGAATTGGGGGAGGAGACGGGATAAAACGGGATGAGAGGAGAGGATCAGGGGAGGGGAGGGGAGAAGAGGAGATGAGAACATGGGAATTGAGGGAGGAGAGGAGAGGAGAGAAAGAGGAAGAGGAAGAGGAAGAGGAAGAGAAGAGAAGAGAAGAGAAGAGAAGAGAAGAGAAGAGAAGAGAAGAGAAGAGAAGAGAAGAGAAGAGAAGAGAAGAGAAGAGAAGAGAAGAGAAAGAGAAGAGGAAGAGAAGAGGAAGAGAAGCAGAAGCCCACAGCCTGACCTGCAGCTCTCCATCAGCGTGGGACCTGCTGCCATCAGAGAAGCATCTTGTCACGTTTGATTTTCTGTTTCTATTCTATATCATTACATTTTTTTCTATCACAGAAACACTTTTCCCCGGCATTGTTTCAGAGTTCAAACACGGCTCCTTCTTGTGTTACCATTAAAAGTATTTGCCCCAGCTTGAAAGAACATTTAGTTCTCAATCTCCACATAATGTCTGTAGGAGCTTGCTCTGACATATTCTATTGTCCCTCCTGTCTTCCACTTGCTGGAGAAGAAACAGGCACAGTACTGCTCAAGTGGCTGGGTGTGACATGTGCTTGAGGCACAGCATCTGTCTCAAGGGCTGTGTTGAGGAGACAGCCTGGAAAGCAAAGGCAGAGCCTGATTCCCCGTTCTGCTGTGCAGCTTTGCAGCCCTGGCACTCTCCTGCTGTGGGGCTGAGCCTGAAGCCCCGAGTCTCCTGGGAGGGAACAGCACTGAGGCCTGAGAAGAGGAAAGATTGCCCAGCATGAAGCTGCTGTCAGCCTTTGGCAGGCAGGGTGGCGTTTCTGAGCTGCCTGGTGCTGCCGTTCCTGGGGAGCACTGCAGAGCCAGGGCGGCTGCCTGTAGCCGCAGGCAGGAGCGTGGGCAGCAGCAGTGAGCGGGGCTGTGTGCAGCTGGGGAACGGCTTTGGCACCGGCACCGGGACTGAAGTGCCCGAGCCCAGGGCAGCATCAGCAGCGTCGTTCCTTTTGTCAGCGCCGGCTGCTCGGGGCATCGCTGCACCCAGCGTGCCCCTGGGAAAGGAAACAACACAGCTCCCATCCCTTACGGAGAGACGAAGCCACGATCCCACTGTGGGCACTGTGGCCTGGCTGGAAATGCTTTCAGCTGCTTTGGCTGCTTGGTCCCACCATTTACAGCCCAAACACAACTGACTGGCCCCCATAAGGCTCGCTCCCTCGGCCCTTCCCAGGCTGATTGCAAAGGGCTCCTGCTCACAGGCGTCTGCTCAACACACAAGTGGCTCCTGGCACTATTAAACACGTTCAGCCCTTGGCTTGCCATTCTCTCCCCATTCATCACTCAACTCCTCGTCTAAGTCCACACCTGCTGGTATGAAATAGCAACAGAGGACAGGGATCTGGGGCCTGTGAATGGGAAAGCTCTCAAGTCTGGTAAATGGTTCAGGCATTAAAGGTGTCCCACGTGGGAAGCCTGCTTCCCTTTTCCTTGCAGGTGGTATTTACAGCTGAAACAGTTGCTTTTTACAAGCAAAACCATCACAAAAAGCCCAAAGAAACAGCTGGGTGATTTCCCTTCCCCAGGGCTGGCCACTGGACAAGGTGCTGGTCGGCAGCACTCTCAGGGTGCAGGGCTGGGCCCAGGACAGGCCTGCTGCAGGCACCACACTTCTGAAGGCTCCTGCTAATGCAGTTCCTGGGCAGTGCTCAGGGAATGAGGGCACTTGTCCATAATTGCTAGTTTTGGTCTCTCTCCATGAGCTCGTCTGGCTCCCTGCTCTCATCTGTTACTTCCTCCCTCTCTGTCTTCAGCCCATCACTGTTTTTTCTTTCTCTTCCTCTGTAGGACTCCTTCTCTGTATTTTCTAACCCCTCCCTGTCTGTCCCACATCCTGTTGCTATTTTTCCTTTCTCCTCTCCTGCTCCCTGCCCTTTGCCTTTTTCTATCACCATGTTGTGTTTCCTGGCCTTATTTTCCCTCTCTCCCCCACAGCCTGTCCCCACTTTCCTGCCCGTCTCTCTTGCTCAGCTGGCTGGAACTTCCACTTTGGTGTGCAGCTGTGTGGGAAGTCGAGGGATCAGTACGTGCTCCCGGCTCTGGGCGAGCATCCTGATGGCCCCTGTGAGCAGTGAGATGTTGGGAGGGGATCTGCAGGGCCTTGTGCTTTCAGGGACACACCTGGGGATGTGCTGTCCCCGAGGCACAATTGAGGGCAAGCCCAGGTAGAGACCTGAGAGATACTCGGGGTGAAGGGCCAGGGGTGTGTGAACTTGAGCAGATGACAGGCACGGGAGACTTGGAGGAGCTGGGGAGGGATGGAGCTGATCTCCCTGCCTGGTGGGGCCTCGGTGGCCAGAGCCAGGTGCTGCTTCCAGCCTGGAGGTGACTTGGAGCACCTCGTGCCTCCCATGCACATCTCAGCCTCACCACCTATGACTTGAACTCTGTGGTGCTTCTGCCAAGTGCTTTGAGCTCTGCAGGTAGACTAAAGGAGCAGTTACTCTGCTGATGGCTTGGTAAACCAACCCTTCATCTGTTATCTTCATAGGACTTTGATGTCACCTGCCAGTATGGGCAGAGGGGTAAGGTGCAGAGGAATGAAAACAGGGATTACATGTCCCTGTTCCTCTCTGTTGGATAAAGTCTGCCTAAAGCAGTTGCCTTTGGAGCTGCTGATGGATTTCCATTCCCAGTGTTGGTTGGGTGGGTTTTTTTAACATTAGCACTTTAGGTCTATTCTTGGGGGGAGCTCTGCAGAGTTGCTGCTGTTGTGAGATCCCAAGGGAATGAAATCAACCCAGCAAAAAACCCTACAGCAGATCTTTAGCCAGGCTGAGGAATGGTCTTGGGGTTCTGTTTGCTTTCTTTTCCCCTTTAGCTCCAAAATCTGTTCCATGGCTGAAGGAAGGCTGAGAAGGGAGAAGGTACAAGTTGGGCTGCTTGTTAGACTGTGGCTTCCAGCGCAGCCTCCCGCTGCCAGGCCGTGGTACCTTCCTCAGCCAGGGATGAAGGCAGCGGTGTCCTCTGCAGCCATTCCCTTGTTTGTGGCAGGTACGAGGCCCTGACCCATCCTGGCAACCACCAGCAGCTCTCCATCCTCAATGCCACCGCCCTGGAAGCTGAGCTGAGCTTCTCCTTTGAGCACGATCCACCTGGGGTCACCTTCCCCTTGGGCCCTCTCAGCATGATGCTGAAACCCAAGGAGAAGGAGGTAGGGCTGGGTGGGGAGAAGTACCCAGGAACCGTTCCTCCTGCTCACTGGATGCTCTCGTGTCTCTGTTTGTGCGGGGACAAGGCCAGGAGCGGAGTTTTTGGGCCTACCCCGCTGCAGCTGGGCTCATCTGCCACACAACCCGGAGCCTGCGCTGCCAGGGGGTGAAGGTGCAGCTGGAGATCAGCCCCAAGCAGCTGCATTGCAACAGGCTGCTGTACAGTCAGTCACCCACAGGATCTGCCAGGGCCAGCTTCTCCTGCTGGCCGTGTGGCCGCTCAGGTTGGCAGCTGGGTTGGTGTCCCTTTCTCCCAGCAGCTCCCAGTCTCTTGCTGGCCGTTCCTGGCTGGCTCAGGTGTCCTGTGGCACCCCAAGCTCTGCAGCCCCCAGAGATGCTGCGTGCTGGGCGTGTTGAGGGATTTGTGTCCCGTCTGCTGCTCAGAGAGCAGCCCAGTGGCTCCTCCTGATCTCCTTGCTGCTGGATACGCTTGTAGCACCCAGCTGTCCCCCAGGACTGCCCTTCTGAGACTCGTGACCAAGAGAAGGCATTTCACTGTGGCTCCAGGCGCCGGGATAGGGCTGCTCCCAGCTGCAGGCAGTTGCAAGGCTGGTGTGACCGTCGAGCAGCCAGCGCTGAGCCTCCTCCGCTCTCTGCAGGACAGAAAGCAAGAGCCTGGTCCTGCAGAACCGCAGCCCGACTCCTTGGGCTGGGAAATCTCAACGAGGACTTCTCTGTCTCGCAAGATCGGGGCGTCCTCGAGCTCAGCGTGTGGCTGCACTTCAAGGCCACCAAGGTGCTCAGGCTGAAGGACAAGATCTGCCTGGAGGTGAGGGGCCTGGAGAGGGCTCAGGCCTGTGTTCTTAGGGAGGGAGGCTGGGAGGGAGACGGAGCCTGCCCAGGGCAAAGGGATGAGCCTGCCTCAGATTGCTTCCTGCCTGCACGGCCGAGGCCAGGCTCTGAGCCGCCGGGGTCTCGCACCCAGGGATTATGTTTTGGGAAGCAAGTGTCTACTGCAGTGGTCTTGTAGCTTGAGCTGAATGGGAGGAGTGTGCTGTGGAGGCGGGAGGAGATGTGCCTGATGGGCCCATGGGTGCTGTGATCCCAGCTGCTGCTGCCTCAGCCTGGGTTCTACAGACACGTGGTGCATCCCCGAGCACCCGCGTCACCCCGAGACCCAGCGCTGTGGCCGCCAGCTGTCTCCTAAGGTTTCACAAACGAGTCCCATTGTCTGACTCGATTCTTTCTGGGGTGCCTTGTTGCCACAGGACTTGCCTTTCACGGCCCAGGACGGTGTTCCAGGCAGTAGCATGAGGCACAGAATCTGTTTCCAGCCATGCAGTGGTCGTTTCCACCACGGTGAGCACTTAGTGCTTGCCTCAGTGTGTGGGAGTGTGCTAGAGTCCATCTGCCAGGTCTCTCTGCACTGGTATTTGAGCCATTGTCCTTCAGAGCACAGAGACTTCAACCGCTTGGCTTGTTTGAGGGCAGCATATCTCGCATCCATGGACAACCTGTGCAACAGCCCATCTAGAGCTGCATCTCTTCCTTGGTGGCCTGAGGCATCGTGGGCCCCCCGAGCTACAAACATTCACATTTCCATTGCCAGTCCCAACACACCTGGGCCACTGCCATCCTGGCTCCTGTTTGTGCTCATGTTCTTCAGGGGCCTGGTTCCTGGGTACATGGCATCTCGGTGGCACACCATCACAGTCAGCTTCTCCAGGTGGGCAGCGATGCCTGGCCTCAATGAGGCAGTCCAGATGGGGTGGCCCTGGCATTGCCAGTTGTTCTGTCTCCATGGTTGCAGCCACCCCACAGAGCATTTGCCACCAGCCACGAGTCACTACAAACTATTGGCCATTTTTCTCATTGGGGGATGTCTAAAGCCAGCTGGGAGGCTCCCACCTGTGTCAGCTGACTCCAATGCCCCTCTCCTTCTGCAGCTTGTGCCACGTGTCACAGGGG
The DNA here is from genome assembly GCF_028858725.1 of Colius striatus. NCBI lineage: Eukaryota > Metazoa > Chordata > Aves > Coliiformes > Coliidae > Colius > Colius striatus. Next base: position 885,623 of record NC_084768.1, read on the forward strand.
ACGCCCCACAGCCACCTTCCAGCTCTGACACTGTCCCACAGCACAACAGGAGCCATCGGTGAGCGACACACTTTGCTTCTCATCTGCTGAGAGCTTAGTACATGGTGGGGCCTCTTCAGCATCTGCCAGCTCCTTCTCAGGCAGTAGTCCAGAGCTCTTGCCCTCTGGCCAGTTGGTGATCACGTGCAGGATGCTGGGGTGACTGCGGTTTCCTACAGGAGCTCACTGAGCGCTCAACACAACCCCCTCACTCCATGTGGCGTCAGTCGCCTGATGTGTGGAGGAGACCCTCCCTTTGGACACCCAGCCCAGCACTGGCAGTTGGGTGCTGAGAACAGTCCTGCTTCCATGCCAATTCCTTCTGAGGCAGCTCAAACTCCTTCATCTGCTGCCAGTCTCCCCTTCTTGGTGGGAGTGCACCGGGCCTCAGATCCTCTGCATCCCTGACTCAAGAACCCCAGGGCTCAGCCTCCAGCCTCCCCACGTGCTTCTAGCCAGAGGCTCCAGGTAGGGCCATTCTCTCCAGCTGCAGTGCAGAGCATGTTTGTCACATCTGGTCCTGTTCAGACTGGCCCAAGGGACACCACCTGAGCAGCCTCTCGTTTAATTTGTTGAAAGCTTTGTCGTTGTTCAGAGCCCCATTTGACATCGTTTTTCTTCCAGGTGACTCGACAGAGAGGATTTACAGCAGTTGGGAATGTGCAGCCTCCAAAAGCCCACAATGCCTAAGAAAGCTTGGGTTTCTTTGTCACCAATTGGTGGAGACGTGGCTGCATTTTTGCTGGTGTGAGATGTGCTGACCACCATCCTCGTGACCGAGCTGATGTGTGATAGGATGATTTTGTCAGACTCTCCAGGTAGAACTCCTCATTCTCTAAGAAACCATGGTCCTGAGAAGAAAGGGATGATGGGACAGATATCAGAGTGCAACACAAACGGAGTCACAGCCCAGGGTGTCACTGGGTGAGGAAAGTACCCCGAATCCTACAGAAGCAGCCTGAAAGAGCAGCCCAGCCTGGAGAAAGCCCCAGCAGGGAAGCAGGGGGCTGAAGGGAGGGGACTGGTACATCACAAAGCCAGAGTCCAGCAGAGATGGCTTCTCCCAGTCAGGGATGGTGTGAGGAGAGGGATGAACCATCAGGTCCTGCATGTTATCAATGAACCTGAGACAAGCTGTGAAGGTTCACCCCTCCTTGCTTCTGGCATCACTCTTCTAGGTGTGACAGGTCCTCTAGGTCCTCTTCTGGAAGCCCACCCAGCCCAACAGCTCAGTAATGGTCTGAGGAGACACCCCATGCTGTGGCTGCCGGCCTCAAAGCGCGCTTTAGCCAGCCCTGTTCCCATCCAGCCGGTTCCAAGCCCCTTCTCCAGCCCCAGCCTCCTCCCCCTCACCTGCTGGGCCCTGAACTTCAGCAGCAGCAGCGTGGCGTCAATGAGCTCGGTGCCGCTGGCTGTGGCCAGGGTGTCCCTGCCAGCCCCAGGGCTGTGCTGAGGGAGCACCCTGACAGGAGCTGGAGGCTCTGCAACAAGACCCCAGCTCTGTGGTGCCGCTGTCGTCAGGGGAACTGCAGACAGAGACAACAGCATTCCTTTTCCAGCTGCCTGCATGTCCCCACAGCAAGGTCCTCCCCAACCAACCACTGCAAACGGGCTTTAATCCAGCTGCCTCTCCCCTTCTGCCCCCTCTACACCCTCCTGGCACTGCCCTGCCTTCAGAGGACAAGGGGCCAACTCACAGCTGAGGTTTATCATCAGGGCAACTAACTCAGCCCTCAGCAACATGCCAAGCCTCCTGAAAAGTGGAATACAAGTGCAGCTCCCCACCCAGCATGTCCCTTCCCATTGGCAACAGGCAGAAAGCCTTACACAGTGTGCTGGAGAGGCCGTCCACAGGGGCACCAAGGTCCTGGTCTGCAGTCAGCAGCATCATGGAGTTGTTGGGCAGCTCCTCACATCGCTCTTCTAGCTGTCTCCTCTTCAGAGCCGTGCTCAGCCACTCCTGCCCCATCCCCAGGAGAAAGAGAGAGAGAAGCTGTTGGCAAAGGTTGAGGTCCTCAACACGGTGGCTTCAGGCCAAGAAGGAAAGGCGAGGGGGTGTACCTCCTGCAGGTGCTGTTCCTGCTGCCTCAGCTGCTTCAAGCACTGCTGCATGGCCTGCAGCCTCCTTGGGTGCTCACACTCCCCCCTGCAAGCCTTCTGCAGCACTCGCTGCCCCCTCTTGTCCTTCTGGGATGAGAGCTGCAAGGTAGAGAGGCGGGGGAGGCTGGGGACAGGGTCCCTTGCTGCTATGGGGCAGGGCTCCTTTCTGCATCCCCTCATTCCCCTTCCAGGACAGCACTAGGACTCCTCCTGGCTTGGGGAGGGCTGTGACCCCTCCCAGCTCTGCTGCCAGACTCAGGCAGATGCTGTGCTCACCTTGGCCCTGCTCTGCACCTTCTCCTCCTGCTGCCGGACGCGCTGCGCAGCCACCTTCACCCTCTCCTTCTCCAGCCTCAGCTTCTGCCAGGCCTTATCCTGCAGCTCTCTGGCCTTCTCCAGCTGCTCCTCCTTGGCTTTCAGCTCTGCCAGCTCCTGGGATGGGTACGGGGGAAACCAATGCACTACCTGCCGTGTCCTGTTCACTGTTGTGAGTCTTTCCCAAGTGATGGGAGAGATCTGCCCCCGTTGAGCTTCTCGTGTGTGCCAGTGTGGGGTGCAGAGCAACACCTCCAGGTACTTAAGCAGTGCCCTCATCCATCACCCCTTGGGGACCAGGGCTGGCAGAGCTGGGATTGTACACACACACACTCCCTTCCCTGGGAAGGACAGAGCCCCTCAACCACGTTGCACACCCTCAAACATGCTCAAAGCAAAACAATTTGTCAGCAGTGGAAATACTCAGGCTGAATGCTTCTTTTCCACTGTGGCAGCTCTGACACCTTGTCTGTGCCACAGATCCCCTCTGGACAGCCCTAGGAGGGAGCAGAGCTGGCTCTGGCCACGTCCCCATGGCAGGGGGATGTGGAGGAATGGTTAAGGGAGAATGGACATGGAACCCAGGGTATCATGTTAGGCCTGATGAGGCAAGGCAATCTGAGTTCTAGTTATATGAATTTAATGCGCAATAAAGACCAGAGTCAGAGCCATGGTTAAAGCAGTTGCTGTCACGTAGTCAGTGCAGACAGCAGGCCGCTTTCTGCTCCCTCAAGGTCGGGCTGTTTTCAGCTAACGAGCTAACAGCTCAAGGTGGAAAACAACTACGGGGGAAAAACAAGATGGGAAGATGTGAGGGAGCTGGCTTATGGCAGAAACCGCAAGTAGGATGAACATGAGAATGTAATCTATTAGCTGCTGTTGCTGAGCCAGCTTTGAAGCTGCTGTGTATATAAGTTAGAGCCTGCTCTCAATAAAGAAGATTTCTGCTATCACTCACATTGAGTAGGACTGATTTCTTCCCACCCAGCTGAGAATCGGACTCTGGGTTGATCGCCACATGAAGTAGGCTTCAAGCTGGTTTTTCAGGCTTCGAGCCTGGTTTCAGACTTCGAGTCTGGTTCATTTTTCAGGCTTCGAGCCTGGTTTCAGGCTTCGAGCCTGGTTTTCAGACTTTGAGTCTGGTTTTTAGGCCAAGGGCGGAAAACTTTGTGGCAGGGGGAGGCTTTGCTTACACCCACCGTGGGGGTTTCCTCTCATGACGGAGGTGGCTGTGCCGGGTCTGGCTGCCCCAACTCCTCACAGGCAGAGGGGAGAGACAGAGGAACCCACGCTTCTGTCAGCATCTAAAGCAGGCTGGTGGAGGCTGCTCCTGGGGCAGCCTGATTCTCACCACCCCAAGGGACATCTCTGTCTGAAACACCTGAAGGAGCATAGAGCCTGCCCCGTGGGCATGGGAAGGGGCTGCGCTGCAGTACTTTGGCCAGGCTGCTGACGGTGCCCTCTCCCTGGGAGCCCATGTGCCCGTGTCCAGTTCCATCCTCACCCTGCTCTGCTGCTGCTGGGCACGAAGCTCAGCCCACTCAGTCGCCAGCTTCTGGTACTCCTCTGAGCACTTCTGCACCACCAACTGCTGCTCCGCCAGAAAAGTGCTCTGCAGAATGTCACAAGAGAGGGAGAGGCAAAGCACTGAGTCCCCTTTGCTGATGGATTTTTCTCCTTCAGCCCATCTCTGCCACCAAATATCAGGCAACACCCAGAAGCTGGTTCAAGCCCCCCAGTGCTTGGGGTGAGCCCTGCTTGGAGAGCTCAGCCCCAAGCTTCCAGCTGCCAGGGGACCGCTCTGATTGTGAGTCACTGCGCCTGGGGGTGGGATTGAGGGAGCAAAGTGCTGCAGCCCAGAACCCGGCTCCTTCCTCCACCACACAGCGCACTGCAGCCCCGCTCACACTCGGGGCACACGTGAACAGCACCTGGAGCTGTCTGTCCCACCTCACCTTGGCCCTCTCCAGCTCTGCTCGCTCCTTGGAGAGCTGCTGGCTCAGGACTTGCTGCCGCTCCTCCAGCGAGCGCTGCAGAGATCCCACTTGGCACTGCTCCGCCAGCGCCCTGCAGCGCTCCTGGGTTTGGACAGGGAGGAGAGACAGGGGCTGTTCCAGGCTCCTGGGACAACACATACCTATCCCAAACCCAGACAGGAGGGCTGACTCGGGCAAAAGAGACAGCCTGGGCTCACCTGCTCCAGCTGCTGAGACTGCTCGCTCAGCCTGGCCTCCACTTTAGCAATCACGTCCTGGTGTCGTCTCTGTTCCTCCTCCATGTCCTTCTGCTGCTGCAACATCCTGTCTTGGAGCACTGCGCAGAGGGAGCAGCCGAGCCACGAGCAGCACGAGGTGGGAAGCCCTCTCTGCACATACCATACTCACAGCGGAAGACCTGCATGCATTTGTGCTGCTCCCCTTCTGCACATCCCCAGGACCCCACTTCGTAACGCAGACACCCCGAGGTGTTCAGTGGCCGAGGCAGGCCAGGCTTTGCCAGCCTCGGCTCCCAGTCCCTGCCTGACTCAGGGCACCTTCTCCCCATTTGCTGGGTGCCTCCAGAGCCATTCCAGCACTGACAGATGGCTGACAGACGTACCCCTGAGCTGCTGTGCCCACGTGGCCAGCTCCTGGGAGGTGCTGTGGTGCTTGGCCTCCACCTTGTGCCAGAGCTCGTGCAGATCACTGGAGAACTTCTCCATCCGCTCGATGACGCCGTTCAGAGACCTGCGGAGGAGAGCGAGGAGAAAGTCAACCCTGTGGCACATGCTTCACCTCACTGCGATGGAGGGGGAGATGTGGTGGGCCAAAGGCCAGGCAGTCCTGCCCTGCCCCTCTGTGGGTCACAGCAGAGCGGTGGGAAGACAGAGCTGCTGCTTAGGAGAGTACTGACAGAGAGCAAAGTGCTCAGCAGCCCTGTGAGAGGCAGCAGGGGGAAGAGGGGATGGGCTCTGTTGCCACAGTCTGAGGCTGGTTCCACAGGGAACACCACGGCCAGGGGGCTGGTACCTGGTGTGTGACGTGGCGCTGGTCACCGCATCCACCTCCTGATCCTTCAGCCGCTGCAGCCGCCGCAGCTACTCGTCGTAGTCCTGGCGCAGCTCCTGGATGGACGTCCTGCGGGACACGGGTGAGGAGCCCGCCACGGGCTGTCTCAAAGCCGTGCTCCCCGTGACAGGCACTGTGCAAGAGGCCTGGTCATGGAGCTGAGTGGTGCCAGGAGCTGAGCTGGCGTGGTGGGCTGTCACAGGGCACGCCCCTGACAGGCATCCACATTTGGCACGGACCACATGCAGGGCTTAAGGGCTTCTCCACCAAAACCTGGCTTCTCATTGACCCAAACTACATGTGACACCAGTGGCTCACTGGACTGAGTAAAAAGGTAAAACATTCACTCTGAAATGGTACCTCCAGCCACATCTCCCTGTGCCAACCTACAAAGCAAATCCCCATTCCAAAAGCCACTGAGCCACCCACAGCCCAGTGCCTCTCGAGCCTCCTTTCACCGCAGCCCCAGGCTGTTCCCTGGTTCCTTTGCCAAGAGCAGGGCTACTAACCCCACGTGCGTGCTGCTCTCACCTCTGCAGCTCTTGCAGCTGCTTCACCTCCAGCGTGTGCTGCTGCTCCAGTGCTGCCAGCTGCTGCTGGTGCTGTGCCCGCAGCTCTGCCTGCGCCTGCTCCGCGTCCTGGCTCTGCGACAGCAGCTGAGCCCTCAGCTGCTCCAGCTCCTGCCGCAGCCTCTCCTCCTGCCGCCCGTGGCTCTCCTCCAACACCTTCATTTGCCGCCTGCTCGTAGAGGTCACACCAAGGGAGAAGTGTTGCTCTCGTGGCAATACCTGGAGCTCTCCACCCAAAGTGCACGTGGGGATTCAGATTAGTGTTGCTGTGCACATGGGAAACATTCGGCCTCTCCACAGTCAGAGCCTCAAACCCTCCTGTTGCTGCTCAGTGCATTGCACTGGCTGGGGACATGCTGGCAAAGAGCTCCTCCAAACCTGTTCCTCCTCCTCACCACCCACCAGACGGTGTTGGTCAGAGTGGACTCCAACCTTGGTTGTTCACCTGTGGGGCTGCTCTCTGTCCCCACCAGGTCCACCCCGACGTGCCTCTGTGCCTGTCCACCCCAAGGATGGACTGGGGAAGCAGCCCAGCCCTCCCTACCTCAGAGGAGATGGCTGCAGGCAAGGATCTGACAGAGGAGGGGAGCACAGGCAAGAGCCTGGTACCTGTAGGGGCTCTCGAGAAGATCCAGGTTCTTCTGGTGCTGCTGCTGGAGACTCTCCAGCAACAGCCTCTGCTGCGTCCGCTCCACCTCCAGCATCTGGACCTGCCGGGCACCCGGGGAGAAGGTCCTTGTGCTGCTCCAGGGACACAGCTCCCACAGCAGCACTCACTCAGTGGCCATGGCTACTTCTGGACAGAGAAGTTTCTCCTCTCTCCCCTGTCACTCTGATGCCATTGGAGTGGACATGAGCCCTTCTCCTCCCGCTGTGTCACCCGTGGCCCCCTTCCAGCAGGTGACGGGGCTCACCTGGCTCTCCAGCTCTGCCACACGGGCCTGGGCGCTGACCAGAGCTGCCCGGCAGCCTGATGCATCCTCACAGAGCTGGGCAGTGCCATGCCCCGGCCTCCTCTCATGCAGCAAGCCCAGGCCTGAGGACTCTGCCTGTGGGGATGGAGAGGGAAGATCAAGGCCCTTCAGGATCCGTGGCTTTGTGGGGTGGCCATCAGCCCACACAGGAAGGCGTGTGTCTCACCTGCAGCTGTGGGGCAGCCTGGAGACGTGTCCTGGGCGTGGGAACCTGCAGAGACACAGGGCTGCTGTCAGGCAGGTCAAGTCCTGAGGGAACGTTCTTCCTAGCCTGGGAGTGGTAATTCCCAGCTTACTGAGGCCCTTCCTCTACCCTTCCCCAGCCCAACCCTGTTGCTGGCCTGGCTCCCTTCTGATGCTCAGCAGCCCCTATCCCAGACAAAATGATGTTGGGCTCCTCTTGCTCTGGGGGCAGATTCAAGGAGAAGGCCGGCAGCTCTCGGGGAGACAGCAGCTGTCCTGCCATGAAGGCAGGGCAAGGAGGCCCAGGCAGATGTGAAAAAGGGGCTTCAAAGACAAAGCAAGAGCTGCCCTCTCTGCCAAAGGCTCTGATGGCCCTCCAGTGCTCTAGAAACCATCTCCGAGTATCCTCACTACCATGCTGAGGAAAATCCACTGAAGCCAATTCCTCTATCAACTGCAATCTCTGCTGTTAATATGACGTATATGTGCCTGGAGAAGTCTGTACATGCTGCTCAGGCAATGCAGCAGTGTCAACTGCTGTGATTTACAAAGCATCCACAGCACATGTGCTTTGGTTTGATAAATACAACTTGTGGTATCCCAGAGCTCTCCCAACACTTTCCCTCCATGAACCCAGGCTCCCATGGATGCACAGAGCTGGATGACGAGGAGCTGGCAGCAGAGGGCCATCAGCACAAGCCTGATCCTGCACCTCACAGGGCCACAGGCCCAGCAGACCTACCTGAGCAAGTGGGACAGGGCCCTGCACCTCCTGCTCTCCTGGCAATAAGGCTGTAGAGGCTGAAAATGGAACAAGTCTGCCATTCAGACATGGCAACAGTAATCATCCCCTCCCAGAAGGACAAAGGTCTGGCTCTCCTGGGCAGAGTGAGAAGGGTCCTGCTCTGCTCTGGTGGGTGGTGATGGGGACAGAGGGTCAGGCAGGCCTGTCCATTCCTGCACCCCCACAATGCTGGCACTCTGCCCTGCACAGAAAGGCTGAGGGCAAAGCATGGCTCCTCCTCCATCTCCATCACCTAGGGAGGAGGCTGAATCCTAAAAGAGTTGCTTTCAGTAGGCTCTGAACTGGTGCACAGCTTCAGCCCAGACACAGCACTAGTGGGACCAGCACGTGGGCAGGAAGAGGGAAGGGGGAAGAGAGAAAGGACAGCATGAACTCATGCCCACCAAGAGAAACCAAGTCTTTTGCAGCCCTCTGAAAGTCCAAAGGCAGCCCTGCAGAGTTCAGTGTGCCCCAGCACCGCGTCTCCACCACACCACAAAAGGGGGATGGTGGGATCCTGCAGCGTGGCAACCTGCTCCCACACCGGCTGCTCAAAGCCTGGGCAGCAACTCCATGGCCAAGGGTAATGCTGTGCCTCCTGATTTGTTCTTGTTTTGCAGGGCAGGGGGAGCCTCTCTGCATCCTGCTGCCCAAGCTGCACAATCCCAGGAAACGCACCCAGAGCGCTGGTGTCTCCGGAGGGATCCTCCTTCTCAGCCTCCGACGTCTGAGCTGAGGCTCCTTTCGTGGTGCTGAGCCAGGGCACCGGCTGCCTGCAGGGGCAGAGACACAAGTGATGCACAGCAGGGAGAGGCACACAGATATTGCTCTGCTTGCTATTGAAGTTGAAAGCTTGGCTTTCCTAGTGCTCCAACAGACAAGAACCCAACCCACCTGCCGAGCTGCCCTCCCTCCTAGCTACAGAGGTCTCAGGCCCAAAGGGATCGCTGCTGGCTCCCAGCCCCCCCGACCCCCCCACTGCACACACGCAGCTGCTTTCTGCAGGACATCTGTCCCACGGAGGGTGCCCGAGAGCTGACAGAGGCCTTACCCAGAGCTGTCTGCACTGGCTGTGTCCTGCAGGGCAGCTGCCTGCTGTGGGGCTCCTGTGGAGGCGGCTGGATGGCTGCAGGCACAAACACCAGATGTGGAAGAGCTCAGGGAAGGCAAGATCCTGTCCCCAACACCAATTCCTGCCTTGCAGCTGAAAGCCTCTGTCTCAAAACCTCCATCACTGCTGTTCCTACTCGTTTCATCCCTGCTCGCCCCAGACAGCAGCAGCCCCAGCTAACACAGCCCTGCACATCACACACAGCTCTCTGCAATTCCCTTCTGAGCCCCATTCCAACGGCACAAGGCTCAACCTGTGCCGGTGTAAACTCAGCAGGAGAAGGCGGTGTGTCTGGAACTAGGAGGAATGAAGGGGAATACAGACAGCAACAATGAACACAGCATGTGCTGTGGGGCTGTGCTCATCCAGGACAGCTCTGCAAGACCTGGGACAGTGGGTGCGATTCTGGCCACAACAGCAAGGTGAGCCTGGAGGGCTGCAGGCTGGATCAAGTAGGAGAAAGCCCTGCGCTAATACTCCACCCCAAGACAAACTAGCGCGTAAAACTAATGGCTTCAATCTGAGACGAGGCTTTGGGAGAGGTGCTGCTGGAGCAGCTACACGTGGAGCAAACGGGAGCAGCGTGGCCATCAACTGTGCCTTTACCTGACAGCAGGACGGGGATGCAGCCTTTCCCCTGGGGCCTCCGAGGCCTCGGCATTCCTCTCCTGGGCCTTGGTCTGCGCTTGGGCTTTCTTGCGAGCCAAGGCAGCGATCAGCCAGTCCTCCTCCTCCAGCGGGGCCGCTTTAGCCGCCGCCTCCTCTGCAGCCGGGACGTGGCTGGCGGGGCCAGGCCGTGCGGCCGGGGCAGGGCTGGGGCGGCTCACGGCAGGGCTGCCCTTCGCTGCAGGCAGCGGCTCCCACTCACACCAATCCTCATCCTTCAGGCCCAGCCAGTCGGCTCCAGCCGCCCTGCCCCGCACCGTGCGCCTGCTGCCTGCAGGAGCAGCTTTGGGGTGCAGCTCTGCTTTCACTTGGCTGCTCATGTCGCTGGAAAACCTGCCGCAAGGAGAAGCAGTTCCATCTGTGCCCGAGGGGCCCCGGGAACCCTGCCCCTGGGAGGGAGCTCTGCCTGCAAGGGGACCCCAGGGCTCCTGCCTGCCCTGTCGCAGGGGCAGTGTGCCTGGAGCTAGGGACACACACGCAGCACCACACCTGACAGACCGCCTCCTCGCCAGCGGGCTCTTGGGTGTGGAGGCCACCGAAGACTTGTACACGCCAGACACATCATCTTTCCTCTTCCAGTCCTCTTCCTTGTCTGTTCAAACAAGCAGCCTTGAGTCAATGCCCAGAGGAGCAACTGGGTGCAAAGACGCCAGCCCCCCTGCTCCTCTGCAGCTACATGTGGCGCCACACATTCCTCCCCACAGCCTTGTGGCTGGCATACCTCTAATGCAACCCCTTTGGCTCTCCTTCCACTTTTTGTTCCCAGATGAAGACATCCCCTGCTCATTCCCAATCAAGTTGTGAAGACAAAAGTAAAATCTCCCTCTAACCTTTCTCAGGAGCTAACAGCTTCCCTGGGGCTTTAGCTCGTCCTTCTCCCAAGGAACCCCATTCCTCAGGACCTTTCACAGCTGTCTTCTCTGCTGCAGAACTGGGCTTTGATATCCCCAGGAGATCAGCTTCCAGGTCATCCATATCCTGGGAAGCAAGGGGACAAGGATGGGAGCAGGGTGAGCACTGCTAAGGCCTCAGTGTCACTGCTCCCTTTGGAAGCTGATGCTGGAGGCCACGGCTGGAGGCACGGTGTGGGGAGAGGGAGGCATTTCCACACTCACCTTCAGGTTCTGCAGCAGATTCTCCGCGTCTGTGGCAGAGGCCCTGGGTCCCTGTGTGCCAGGGAGGGGAGAGATCAGAGATGAGCAGACTTTGGAAACTTCCCCCCCTCACTCCAGCCCCTGCTTTTCCTCGGTTTATGAGAAAGAAGAGCACACGACCACCTTTGGGTGCCCTTCTCACTCAAAACCTCCCTGTGCCTTGCTTCTGTTGCTGAGATTCTGCTGCCTCAGGGACAAGCATCAGGAAAACTCAAAGGCATTGATTTGAGCAAGCGTTCTTCTTACAACACTTTCCCTGAAGTGCACCCAGGAAGGCTGCAGCAGCACGTAATTCCTGGCACCTGGAAGCCTTTCTCCCCCCATCCACCCACTCCCCTGTCCCATCTTCCCCACTCCACAGGGATGCCACAGAGGGGTTACCTCTTCAGACACATTGCACAGTCCATCTCCCATATCCCACTACGGACTTGGACACGGGGAGATCAGGGGCAATCTTAGCCCAGCCCAGTCCCAGCCCTTGACACACTTGGGCTCTCTCCTGAAATCCAGACTCACCCCTGCGGCTTTGCTGTCGTCTGCAGAGAGCTTGCTGAAGAAATCATCCCCTAGAACAGAGCTGTGACACAAGCCTGAGTGTTAGCAGCACCACACGTGAGCTCAGCAAGAGTGTCCTAAGGACAGCCAGGCCAGGCAGTGGGAAATGGAGAGAGCACACGGCCACACCACAGCAGCCCCATCACAAAACATACAATGAGGCTCAAATAGCACTGCGATAAAAGACTGCAGTGCTGGGACTACTGCATTTAAGCAAGGAGCCGTTCAAAGGGAGATTTACAGCAGATGTAGTGGGTTGGCGGCACCCAGCTCTTGCTACACAGCTTCAGGTGCTGGGCTCCCAGGGCTCCACCCCAGGACAAACTAGTGCTTAAAACTAATGGCCTCGATCTGAGACGAGGCTTTGGGAGAGGTGCTGCTGGAGCAGCTACACGTGGAGCAAACGGGAGCAGCGTGGCCATCAACTGTGCCTTTACCTGACAGCAGGACGGGGATGCAGCCTTTCCCCTGGGGCCTCCGAGGCCTCGGCATTCCTCTCCTGGGCCTTGGCCTGCGCTTGGGCTTTCTTGCGAGCCAAGGCAGCGATCAGCCAGTCCTCCTCCTCCAGCGGGGCCGCTTTAGCCGCCGCCTCCTCTGCAGCCGGGACGTGGCTGGCGGGGCCAGGCCGTGCGGCCGGGGCAGGGCTGGGGCGGCTCACGGCAGGGCTGCCCTTCGCTGCAGGCAGCGGCTCCCACTCACACCAATCCTCATCCTTCCAGCCCAGCCAGTCGGCTCCAGCCGCCCTGCCCCGCACCGTGCGCCTGCTGCCTGCAGGAGCAGCTTTGGGGTGCAGCTCTGCTTTCACCTGGCTGCTCATGTCGCTGGAAAACCTGCCGCAAGGAGAAGCAGTTCCATCTGTGCCCGAGGGGCCCCGGGAACCCTGCCCCTGGGAGGGAGCCCTGCCTGCAAGAGGACCCCAGGGCCCCTGCCTGCCCTGTCGCAGGGGCAGATCTACAGATTGGGTACAGGGAAGCACACGAGTGTACGTGCCTCTCAGACTTTCCCTGGGTGTTTTAGCCTACAGAGAAAGACAAATTCCCACATTAGAATATCAAGCAGGTCTCACCTGGACTTCCCCAAAACATATTTAAGCCACAGGCAGCTTTCTCCTGAACAGCCCATGAGCAACACTGAAGCCCTCTTCATACCCACACTGTCTGGGAAACAGCATATGAAACCAGGGGCACCACAGACATATTGGCAACTTCAGAAACACCAGTGGGCACAGCCTCTCCTGACTGACAGCTGGGCAAAAGCCTCCAGCCCTTGGCATCACTTATGCCTCCAAACAGAGGTACCAGAGGTTGCTCTCATGGCCAGTGACACTTTCCTGCAACCAATCTCCCTCTCCTGCTCAGGGCCCCTCTGCAGCCTGCCAGCCTGGCTCCAAGGCACTCCAAACAAAGCTTCAGCTGAATCTTCAAAACCACCCCACACTCCCCAAAGCAGTCTCGAGCTCCTGCAGTGGTTTGCATGGCAAACATTACACTGACATTAAGCTCTGCAAAATACCCTGAGAGGCAGCAAGCGCCACCCGCACTGCCCCATGAGTGCTGACCCAAGCAGAGCCCATGGGGCTCCCGCTCTGCCCAAAGCCTGGTGATCACCTGGGGGAGGAGGCAAGCAGAAGAGGAAGGAGGAAAGAAAACCTCATCTCTTTGGGTCTGGAGCACCCACGGGATCCCAAATAAGTGGGACAACTGAACAACACAAGGAGGGAATGAACAATTCTAAAGACTGCAAAGGAGCAATGCTCAGTGTCACTGCTCACTGCCTGCAGCCTAATGCTCAGCCCAGTGCCCAGCCCCATGTCCAGCCCAGTGCCCAGCCCAGTGCTCACCTGATGCTGACTCGAGCTCAGATGGAGATCAGATGAGCCTCAGATGATCCTTGGCCTGGAGCTCAGATGGACCTCAACCCGGAGCTCAGAGGGAACTAATCCTGGAGCTGAGCCCAGAGCTCACGCGGAGCTCAGAGGGACCTCAGCCCAGATCTCAGACTGAGCTCAGACGGACCTCAGCCCGGAGCTCAGATGGACCTCAGCCTGGAGCTCAAAGGAAGCTCAGACAGACCTCAGCCCAGAGCTCAGAGGGAGCTCAGCCAGGAGCTCAGGGGGAGCTCAGAGGGAGCTCAGCCAAGATCTCCAACTGAGCTCAGACGGACCTCAGCCCGGAGCTCAGACGGACCTCAACCCGGAGCTCAGACGGACCTCAGCCTGGAGTTCAGATGGACCTCAGCCTGGAGCTCAAACGAAGCTCAGACAGACCTCAGCCCAGAGCTCAGAGGGAGCTCAGCCCGGAGCTCAGGGGGAGCTCAGACGGACCTCAGCCCGGAGCTCAGCCCAGAGCTCAGAGAGAGCTCAGCCAGACCTCAGCCCGGAGCTCAGAGGGACCTCAGCCCGGAGCTCAGCCCAGAGCTCAGACGGACCTCAGCCCAGAGCTCAGAGGGACCTCAGCCTGGAGCTCAGACAGACCTCAGCCTGGAGCTCAGACAGACCTCAGCCTGGAGCTCAGAGGGACCTCAGCCCGGAGCTCAGAGAGAGCTCAGCCCGGAGCTCAGAGGGAGCTCAGCCCAGACCTCAGCCCAGAGCTCAGAGGGAGCTCAGACAGACCTCAGCCCGGAGCTCAGGGGGAGCTCAGCCCGGAGCTCAGACGAAGTTCAGCAGAAGCTCAGCCGCAGCTCGCTGGGAGCTCAGACGAAGCTCGGCCGGGGCTCAGCCGCGGCTCGCCGGGAGCTCGGACGAAGCTCGGCCGGACTCACCCGCCGCTCGCCGCCACCGGCTCCAACGGCCGTTCCCGCGCGCCCGGGCGCCGGCGGGTGACGTCACCGCGACGCCGGGCGGGCTGGCTCCGCCCCCTTGCGGCGGCTGGGCCGAGTTAACCCCATCGCCGCCAAACCCAAGCCACGCTCCCACCTTTGTCCCGCACCAGCTGCGTCTGCCCGCTTCACACACGCTGCTTACGCCCGCTTCCCTGCCACTGAGATCTAGACACACAGATACGCACAGACACCGTCCCCTCAGGCCGTGGCCAGCCCTCTGCCCTGGCTGCTGGGTTGATTTAGCCCATGGCTTCAGGGCTCCGTCTGTCACAGCCATCTCTCAGGTTTCTGCTCCGATGACATCAACCCGCTGCTTCGGTTCCTCTGCCCTCAGCTCGCTGCGTCTCCTGCATCGGGTCACCCCTTTCTGAAGAGCGCACTCGGGGCAAAGGATGCCCAGAAAACACACGAGGCAGAACAGCAGAGTCACGGGAACACCAAGACAGGAGGCGCTTGTTGAATCGGAGCCACACGGCCACAACTGGACACCCTCAGAGATCAATTGCTCTTGCACCAGCACCTCCTGCTCCCACGAGGGGGGCAAGGATACAAGGATGAAGCCAGTGAGCACGGCCCCTCCTGACTGACAGCTGGGCAAACGCCTCCAGTCCCTGGCATCACTTAGGCCTCCAAACAGAGGCACTGGAACATCCCAGTTGGCTTTCCCAGGCCTGCCTTCGTAGCTTATCACACCACGGCAGTGTCCCAGCCTTCCCCTGCTCCAACAAGGCCGTTTACAGATTCTGCCGGCCTCCACGTCAGGATGCAGAGGCATCTGACACTGCTGATCACAGCCACGCCAAGCTCCTCCCTGCAGGGAGAGGAGGAGTTCCCGATCTGCTCTTATGGCCGGAGACTTCCCTGCAACACGTTTCCCTCAGGGCCCCTCTGCAGCCTGCCAGGCTGGCTCCGACCTCTCCACTGCTCTCTTCTATATCCTGTGGCTGGAAATGAGACACGAGCACCAGAGCTGAGGTGAGCTTCTCCTCCTGCAGCACCCTGGTAGCCAACTATTTCCCCACATCACCCTCGAGTCTGGCACTTTTATAACAGAAATAGAAAAGGAAGTCACAGGTTCCTAGAATAGTAGGGGCTGGAAGGGCCCTGCAGAGCTGCTCCAGCCCCAGCCCCTGCTCCAGCCCCAGCCCCTGCTCCAGCAGCTTCCCCTGGCTCAGGGGGCACAGGAACGTGTCCAGGTGCGGTTGGAAACCTCCCGAGAAGGAGCCTCCGCACCCTCCCTGGGCAGCCTGGGCCAGGGCTCCCTCCCCTCAGCACCAAAGGAGTTTCTGCTCCTGTGCCAGTGGAACTTGCTGTGTTCCAGCTTGTACCCATTGCCCCTTGTCCTGTCACTGGGCACTACAGAAAAAAGTGTTGCCCCATTCTCCTGACATCCACCTTTTAAATACTTGTGAGTGTTGATGAAGTGCCCCCTCAGCCTTCCCTTCTCCAGACTGAACAGTCCCAGGTCCCTCTGCCTTTCGTCCTCACACACGTGTTCCATCCCCTCAGCATCTTGGGAGCCCTGCATTGGCCTCTCTCCAGCAGTTCCCTCTTGAGCCGGGGAGCTCAGAAGTGGACACAGGGCTCCAAATGAGGCCTTACCAGGGCAGAGGAGAGGAGGAGGAGACCCTCCCTCGACCATCCTTCCTCTTCTCAAGGCATCATATTTTGCTTATACCTTGAATCCCTTCTTTCCTTGCCCACACCAGCCATGGATCACAAGAGCTTGCTTTGCCAGGAAGGATCCCTGCAATCAGCAACTCTGCCTGTACCCTTTACCCCCACCAAGAGCAGTGGCACAAAGGCCCAATTTTCACTAGTACTCATCAGAGGGGATCTTTCCCTCCCAAACACAGTGACAGAAACAACAGTGTCCTGCTCTCCCACCGCTTGGGCTTCCAGAGCAACCGGCACCTGCACTCAGCTATGAGCAGGACCAATCTCACATGGCTTGGGGCTGGAGAACCACACAGCAAACCCTCAGGAGAAAGCAGAAAGGCAGGAAATAACCCAGACACAAGACTCGGCATCCTCGGGGGGTCTAAAATCTGCTGCCTCCACTCCTGTTGCTGGCAGCTTCCTTGCAGCAGCTCTTCACTGTCCTCTAAGTTCTCCTGTACCTCAAAGGCTAGAGAAGATAAACTGCTTCCCAAGGTTTCCCTTCAGGTAGGTTCCTGTTCCCAGCACAAGGTCTTATCCAAATCACTTGCAATGGGGGATGCTGAGACAATGCAGAATGTGTTTGCTCCCCAAAGAGCATGAAATGGAGCATGTTTGTCGCTGTCAAACACGGTTAATACAGCTATAAATCACCTTTCACTTTGTGTGAAATCACCTGTAAAGGATGGGCAAACCCTGAGGCTCAGCACCACCGAGGCTGCCAAGTGCCCCGGCAGACCACGGGGCCCTGTCCCAGAGCTCTCTGATGGGCACTTTTGCCTCAGGGGGCTTGCAAAGACGGTCCTCCCAACAGTCCCAGCAAGGTGTGAGCTCTGGGGGAGCTTTCCCACCATCAACCAGTGCTCACCTGGGCTCAAGGAACACAAGACTCCAGTGTCTCACAAAAGCTGGCTCCTTCCTCTCTGCATCCCTCTTGTCATCAAACTGACACCCACTGCAGCACAACGGGATCCAATCTGCCTGCAGCACGAGCGACTTCTGGCACAAGGCTGAGACTGCTCAAGAGAACCAGAAGGAAGCAGAGAAACCTGAGTCCACCTTCCACAGCAAGGACTATTTTCCCCTTCCTAAGGCCTTGTCTTTATTTTTCCCTCACCAGTCCTGCCATCAGCCCTTTTCTCATGTGGCACAAGCTTTTGTCAGCTGAAGCACACACCAGCTCTCAGCAGGCTCCTCGCTGTGTCCAGTGCTGCACTTTGGTCACAGCCCAGCCCAAGCCCACCACTGGCAGGAAGGAGGAGAGGTGGCCCTTTGGAAACTGGCTACAGCTCAAGCACCAAAACCCAGGCCAATAACAAATATCATGATGTTCCCTTTTGATGAGACCAATCTGCCTGAAAGGGTAGAATGGCGCTCGAAAGGATTTGCCTGGTAAGGGTTAATCTTTTCTAAGGAAGCCTGCCTGAAAGGGTTGGCTCCTTAAACAAAGCCCCTAACTTAAGCAAAAACATCCTGTATACACAACAATGATAAGGACACCAGATGTCTTGTAGCCACGGAACATATATCACAAAAATGTAGTAAACAGTACCATAAATTTTATAGATAACATTTGATTGATTTGTAGCATATAGAAAATATACGTACTCATATTGTTTGTTAACCTATACTGATGACCTTTGCGATATGTACTGACTATAAAAAGAGCATAAGAAGAAGCAATAAACTGCCACTTGCCCTAAGAGCAGTGGTCCGCCTGTCCTTCATCGTCCTGGAAAGAGCTGGTCTCTGACACCCTTTAGCAAAAGGCTCAGGGCCGTGCCTGAGTGTTGAGCACAACATGGGCTGCTCTCCCAGCCCTGCTGCTCTCCTGGCTGGCTGGCCACAACTGGCTCTGGTTTGGAGCTGGAGGCAGAACCCTGCACAGGCAGCTCGGGGCTGGGGGCATGAGGAGAGGGGCTCAGCTGTGAGGAAAGTGCTGGTACCTGGCAGTGATGGGCAGCTCACACACCTCCTCACCAACACCATCCACGTCCAGCGCCAGCTCGTACGTCCTTACTGTGGTGGAACACAGGGAGACCTGGAGGGAGAGGAGAGAAGAGCATTAAAAGCTTCATCACTCCTAGAAGCCATTGTCCTCTGTTGGTCTGTGCACAGAGCACAGCCTCTGGGAGCAATGAGAGTCTTTTGACAAGATCTGGTCTGTTAAATACACCTTGCAGGGATCAGGGCATCTGTAAGCTAAATCCAAGCACCTTTAGACTCATGCTCTACTCAGCACAGCCTTAGAATTAATTTCTAAGTCCCGACTACAACAGAGGGAACCTGCTGACTTCAACAGAAGGTGTTCAGCTTTACCAGGGGAAAGCTGAGGGCAACACATGGCCCAGCAGATGCTGTGCCAGAGCTTTTCCAGTCCCCATTGGAGATCACCACATGGAGTACAACTCCTTCTGCTCCACAGGAGAGGAAGAGTAGGACAGGGAGGAAGAGCAAACAGCTTTAGGCAATGACATGTCTCTTTTTAACAGCTCTTTCCTCACTCTTCCTCTGCCTACTTTCAATCAAAGACATTGCTCTAAGCAGCTCCCAAATGGCTTCTGTGCTTCACCATATGGTTCGTGATCATCATTGATCTTGGAAACAAAGCAGTGCTCCTTCAGAAAAGTCCCAGGATAACCTAGCTAACAAAAGCCTAACACTAGGGCAGATCTCTCACCGCATTCTGCTCAGAGCTGCCAGCCCTAAAGCCCTCTCATGCATCAGTGAAGTTTCAGCTCCACCTGCCCAAGCACGTCTGGCTCTCCCCATACCTGGAGAGCCAGGGATCCCTGGGGGAAGATGGTCCCTCTACGAGGCCTGATGGAGAACTCGGTTGGCTTGACACGGCCTTGGGCTCCTTTTCTACAGGATGGGTGAGTGTTGTCTGAGATCTGAGCAAGACTGGAAGTGCTGGGCTCTCCTGAGCCATCCCTGGGAATGCAGAGGCTGAAGGTCACGGGCACCGAGGAGATGATGGTGAGGCGACACACCAAGGTGCGAGGGCAGCCTGGGGAAAGGACACCAGCATGGATTTGTGCACCACTTATGCTGTGACTCCTGCTGTGAACACCTTGACACGACAAAACTGGGCTTGGAGTTTAACTACAGCCTCTGAATTACAGCTCATTGAGAAGCTGAGCAAGGATCTGATGGTCAAAATTCCCTTTCACACTGACCACAGACATAGCTGCTTTGGAAATGCCCCACTCTCAACAGTGCTGAGCATCAGAAGTTTCTCTCCAATTGAGAGGAGCTCTCTTACCTGCCCCTAAAGCAACACCAATTATTTCTCACTTAGAAGTATGCACCCAGACAGAGCATTCATTCTGAAAGTGCAATCTACAAAATCAGCAGGCACCGTGTCTCACATCACCTGACACACAGGGACACCACAGCCACGCTGCACACTGGCTCTGCTCACTGCCCACAAAGCTTCACATCACTAGAGCTTTGACACTTGCTCTTCAGAATGGGAAAGCAAGGAGACAACTACACCAGGTGGTGGTGTTCTGCAGAGAGAGG
Organism: Colius striatus; assembly: GCF_028858725.1. Classification (NCBI taxonomy): domain Eukaryota; kingdom Metazoa; phylum Chordata; class Aves; order Coliiformes; family Coliidae; genus Colius; species Colius striatus. The sequence goes on from NC_084768.1 coordinate 905,124, forward strand.
ACATCAGCCCACAGCCTGCGCTGGAGTGGACATCTGGCTGGGCTGGCCAGCTCTGCCAGGAGCCATCTCCCATGGGCTGCTCACTCAGCGTTGTGTGGGGGCAGATTTCTTCAAAAGGAACTGCAGCAGTGGCAGAGGGGTGATGTGGGGAGGGGAGGAAGTGGCTCAGGAGAGACCATGAGTTTTCTGTCCACCAGCAGTATGAAAATGATTTCACTTTTAAACTGCAGATCATCTCAGTACAAAGCCTTTTGGGAGACTGAGATGGAGACCCAGGGCCTGCAGCTCAATGGAGATGCTCGGGGTGCTCAGTCACTGGCTCTGCCAGCAGAGCTTCTGGGGAGGAAGGAGAAGGAGCCCACGTCTCTTAAGAACATCAGTGCCTGGTGCAGAGCTGTGCCTTGGGCACGTTACCTGGCCAGTGACAACGAGGAGGCCTCACAGCACTAATTAATATCTCACACCAAAGGTCAGGGAGGGAAATGCTGTGGTTGCCTTTCAGCAGGAACATCTGCCCACAGCTCTACAGGCTGGTGGGTGGCTTCAACTCCCTTCTCCTGCAGTCCTGAGCCCTTCTGGGACAAATCTTTCCCAGGCCCAGAATGACTTTCCCAGTCATTCTGCTGCCAAGGACTGGCAGGGTAGGGATGCACAGGCTGTGAGGGACACTCAAACCCACTGACTTTCTGTTCCTTGGGTCCTGTTTGATCCTGTGATGGCAAAGCTCTGCTGAAGCAGCCACCAGCCCTGGGTTGAACAGTCTGAGGCTGTTCTGGAGGAACACACAAGTGACACAGGAGCTTGCAGTCAAGGGCTCCATTTTGGGAACACACAGAGCCCTCAAGCTGTGGGGCCAAGCCCAGGGCACACTCACCAAAGGAGACATCACAGGGGTGTCAAGGGGAGGGAAGGTACATTGAAATGAAATGTGGGTCTGATGACACGGCCCCTGTGTGGACAAAGACAGAGGAGGCATTGCAAAGAGTTCAGCCCATGAGCAGACCCCAGCATCCTGCAGCAGACCTGTGTTCATCTGCTGTCCCATTTCCTGACCAAAGAACTCCAAGGAAAACACCAAAGAAATAAGCACCCAGGACTTGCTAAGGTTGGCTTCCAAGCAAAGAGAGAATCATCACCTGTGGTTTGGGCATCTGCGACTGCCCAGTTAAAAAGCACCAGCCTTCAGGAGTTTCCATTCAATGCTGAGTTTTCATCCTTGGAGCTGAATTTGTTCCCAAGAATGTCAGGCAGCAAATCCCTACTGCTGCTGAAGTTCCCTCTCCAAGAACCAACTCCCAAGACTTCAACTTCCCAGGCTTCAACTGCCAAGCCCTAACAGCTTCCTCGGGAGGGAGCAAAGGGAGCAGACATGCTTTCCGGCACAGCACTTGCCAGGAGACCATGGGAAACTCCCTCCAAACCAGCCACGACTGGAGACCACCCTGGGAAAGGACGAGCCTCGCCAGGCCCATGGGGAAATGACTGCCACTTCTGCTGAAGGCACTGTATCTGTGCCCAAGCCAGTTAAAACCTGGATGACTGCTCAGAAGGCTCAGACAAGGAGCCAGCCCGGAGCTCTGTGTACCACAGCTGAGAACAATACAGCCTGCAGGAAAAGGGGGGGAAAGGCAGCAGTTTTGGCAACCACTGTGCTTTACAGCAGCGTGAAAGAATGCCCTTGTGAAGGGACATCAGGGTCCTTGCAGAGCAGGAAGGACAACATAAAGTGGGAGAGGTACCCCTTGTGTTCCAGCAGCCAGCTCACCTCCATTCAAAACAACTGGGAGAAATCCCAGGGCCCAAAACCTCTGCAAGAGGGAGGCTCAACTTGACCTGGGGAGTGGACATCTCAAAGGCATCTGAGAAGAAACAGCTGGAGTTGTGGGGCTGAAGAAAGAGAGATAAGGGTTGGATGGAGATCCCTGAAACCAAGCCAAGATGGAAAGGCAGGAGTCAACTCAGAGAAGAGTGGGATGCAACAGGAATTGTTGCTGAGGGACAGCTGCTCAAGAGCAGATGGTACATCACACAGGCAGCTCAGCAGCCACCATCCAGGAAGAGAGGAGTTACAGGGAGGAGGAAGACGGACTAGAAAGGAACATCAATTCAAGAAAGGAACATCAAGAGATCATTTCCCAATCAGATTCTCCCAATCTGATGAAGTGTACTTCTGCCAAATCATGTATTATCATCTATTATCACATTTCCAACTTCTACAACAAATTAGTAGCTTCTACTCACTGTAGCAGCCATTCTGGCTCTTGTTTATGCCTCAGTAAAGTAGAGGTGAGTTACCACAATTAAAGCAAGGAAGTGAGATTCTGTCAAGTCAGAATTCTCTCCTAGAGAATCTAGGAGAGAATTCTCTCTTAGAGCGCTTTCTAACTCGGCTCTTTCCTCACTCCTGTCCTCTCCCACCAGCTTGCTCTTGGTACAGGCCTCATTCAAGCAAATCTCTCCCCTTCTGAAATTCACAAGGTCTCAATCTTCCTCTTCACGGTGGAACAAGGTTGCTGCATTCTTCACCAGAAGGTGAAGAATGGGAAAATCCCTCTCGTCTTTCTTGGGAAATCTAAAAATAATTGCCTTTTTTAGGTAAAGGTGCAGAGCTTCAGCAGCACTTTCCTCTGGTGTACACTGGTTCTCCAAAGGCAAAGCAGGGAGACACGGTGCCTTAGAACTTAATTAAGCTCAGCAGGAGTCTCAAGTGGCACCTAAATGCCTCTCACTGCTTCAGCTAAATACTCTGCAGAGATAGACCTGGGAGTGCTGGCTGGTAATAAATTGAACATGAGTCAGCAACGTGCCCTCGTGGGCAAGAAGCCAATGGCACCCTGGGTGCATCAAGCAGAGTGTGGGCAGCAGGTCAAGGGAGGTTTCGCTCCCCCTCTGCTCTGGAGTCCTGTGTCCAGTTCTGGGCTCCTCAGCTCCAGGGAACTTCTGTAGAGAGGCCAGTACAGGGACACCAAGATGATCAGGGAACTGGAGCATCTTCCTCACGAGGAAAGGCTGCAGGACCTGGGGCTGTTCAGTCTGGAGAAGAGACTGAGGGGAGACCTTATTAACATTTACAATTATCTAAAGGATGGGTGTCAGGGGGTTGGGACATCCCTTTTCTCTGTTGTAGCTAGCAACAGGACAAGGGGTGATGGGATGAAGCTACAACACAAAGAGTTTCATTGAAACAAAAGAAAAAACTCTTACTGAGAGGTGAGGGAGCCCTGGCCCAGGCTGCCCAGGGAGGGTGTGGAGGCTCCGTCCTTGGAGGGCTTCAAGACCCCCCTGGAAACGTTCCTGTGTGACCTGATCTAGGTGGGAGCTGCTTCTGCAGGGGGTTGGACTGGATGATCTCTAAAGGCCCCTTCCAACCCTACCATTCTGTGATTTTATTCTATGATTCTATGAAATCTCTGAACTCTGGTACCTGGTTCAGGCATTAAAGGTGTCCCACGTGGGAAGCCTGCTTCCCTTTTCCTTGCAGGTGCTATTTAGAGCTGAAACAGTTGCTTTTTAAAAGCAAAACCATCACAAAAAAACCCAAAGAAACAGTTGATTTCCCTTCCCCAGGGCTGGCCACTGGACAAGGTGCTGGTCGGCAGCACTCTCAGGGTGCAGGGCTGGGCCCAGGACAGGCCTGCTGCAGGCACCACACTTCTGGAGGCTCCTGCTAATGCAGTTCCTGGGCAGTGCTCAGGGAATGAGGGCACTTGTCCATAATTGCTAGCTTTGGTCTCTCCCCATCACTCAGTCTGGCTCCCTGCCCTCATCTTTCACGTCCTCCCTCTCTGTCTTTACCCCATCCCTGGTTTTTCTTTCTCTTTCTCTGTAGGACTCCTTATCTGTATTTTCTAACCCCTCCCTGTCTGTCCTACACCCTGTTGCTATTTTTTCTTCTCTCCTGCTCCCTGCCCTTTGCCTTTTTCTATCACCATGTTGTGACTCCTGGCCTTATTTTCCCTCTCTCCCCCACAGCCTGTCCCCACTTTCCTGCCCGTCTCTCTTGCTCAGCTGGCTGGAACATGTCTCTTCTCTCCAGGCCTCCATCCTGCTCCTCACCCCCTTGAAAGGGCTCTTCCTCTGACTCTCTCAGGCCATCACTGTTCCACCCTCCTGCGCCTCCTTCTGCTGATCCACATCCCTCTGTTCTTTGCTCTCTATGGATGCTTTCCCTCCCCTCCCCTCCCCTCCCCTCCCCTCCCTTTCTCTCTCCTTTCCCTTTCCCTTTTCCCTTCTGTCCTAATCCCTGTCCCATTTCTCTGTCACTCCACTCTCCTGGTGCCTTTTCTGTCTCTCTGTCCAACCTGTCCCTCTCCCTGCCTGTGTCTGTGTATCCCCCCCCATTCTCCTTTCTGCCCTTCCAATCCTCTCTCTGTCCCTCTCTGCTGCTGCTTGTTGCTCTTTTTCCTCCTGCACTTGCTGTCTCCTTAAGCTCCATCCCTTTCCTGCTCTATCCCTCTGCCCTGCTCCTCCCCGTATTTTCCTCCTCCTCCTCCTTTGGCTCCTCCTGGGGCTGGGCCTGTGCAGCCCCGGGGAGGCGGCCATGGGGCTGCAGGGTCAGGGGGGCCTGGCCAGGGGCTGGTGTCCCTGCAGGGTCAGGCAGCAGGAAGGAGGCCCCGGGGCACGTGGGAGCTGTAGGCCAGGGGCACTGGCTACCGGCCAGCCATGTTGGCTCCTGGGCCATGTGGGAGCTGTAGCCCTGGGCAGGGGCTGCCAGCCGTCCCTGTTCATTGCTGGGCGCTCTGGGAGCTGTCGCTGCCCCCTCAGCTGCCCACAGCCGTGTCGGTGCTGTGAGGCACAGGCTGTGCTGCAGCTGTGGCCTGGCTGAGGTGAGGGCTGGGGCCAGCCAGGCCCTTGGGCAGCTCTGGGGGTGTCTCCTGCCTGCTGCCCACCTGGGGCTGGTGATGGGAGCTCCAGGCTGGAGCTGGGCCTGGCTGGGGCAGCCCCTTGGTGACCTGAGAGCTGGGGAGGGGCAGGAGATGGAGACAGAGGCCCTGGGCACAGGCCCCGGGTGCCCCAGCTGCCAGAGCCCCCGCAGCCGCCCCAGCATCTCAGTCCCTGCCCTGACAGCAGCAGTGTGTGCTGCTGCTCACTCTGGCAGGGCTTTCACTCCATTTCTCTTCTCCCCACAGGTGCTGGGCCAGAGGTTTCGCAGCACAGCCCGGCTGGGAGCTCGCCGTCCTGGCTGTGCCGCTGCTTTGGCAGCCGCCGCGGGGCAAGTTCACACACCCAGGTAGGGACCCTGGCTGTGATGCCAACCTGATGTCCTTCAGGAGTGAAAAACACAGTGTAGTGTTGGCTGGGGGTTGTTGTTGTTGTATCTCTGGGATTGATGTGACCTTGCAGAGGCAGCTGTTGGGATTTCAGCAGACATTTCCAGTTAAACCTGTGCTGACTGCTGCCCTGAGGTGCAGCTGGAACCCACTGCTGAGCTGCTTGATGAAGTGCACTTCTGCCCTGTCGTATATTATCATATGTAATTATATTTTCAACTTCACAGCAAATCAGTAGCTCCTACTCACTGTAGCAGCCATTCCGGCTCTTTTTTATGGCTCAGTAAAGGAGAGGGGAGTTTCCACAATTAAAACAAGAAGGTAAGATTCTACCAAGTCAGAAGTGCACGGTGTATTCAATGGGTGGACTTCTTGGGATGCTTGCACAGTCTGTTTGAGTTTGTCTCTGACTGGGACGTGTAGTCTTGGAGAAAGGAGCAGGGCTCAGAAGTGTGCTACCACCTGAACTCACTTGGATCATTGGTGCTGCAGGGCCCAGGTTGTGGTTTTGGGGTCAGTCTAGTTCCTGTGTGTATGAGCCAACATCCAGGCCTGACAAGGTAGTAGTGGTGAGGCACAGTAGAGCTGGAGCTCTTAGCCAGGCTGGTAATTTGTCTGCAGGGCCAAGTCCAAACTATGAAGGTGTAAATATAGAGCACTGTGTGGAGAATTACTGCAAATCATTTGCCTTCCAAACCCCATGACTGAGCCCCTGTCTGAACTATTTTTTGGGTTACAGTTGGTGTGTGTCCTTTTGTGATTGCCTCTCTCTCCATTTCTCTGCAAACCTGTGGTTCCCCTGAGAGTGCCCTGGTGGTGAAACACTCCTGGCCTGGCAAAGATGTAGCTCAACACCTTCATGACATGCAGCTCCAAGTCAGCAGCAGCCTTGGTTTTGCAGCCTTTAGCAGAAAGGAACGTTTGCTACTGCCTTTGGGAATGCTGCTCTCAGAGATAATTGAGAGAAGCAAGAATGGGCTTGTTCTGTAGAAGTGTGGACTGGCCAATTTGATCCTGCCAAGAGGGAATTGATGCTGCAGATGGGTGCAGACTTTGTGGTCCTTAGGAGAACAACGGCTTGGATTTAATTTGTTGACAGGGTAACTTGTATATTGGAACGGGCACGTGAAGGACCTGAGCTAACACATGCATTTGGCAGGATTGCAGGAGAAGCGTGGTGAGTCCTGAACTTTTGGAGTGATTTCTTCAGGCTGCACAAATGCACAGCAGAGCTTTGGCAGGGTGGTGAGTAAACCTTTAGTACTGACTTGGTTCCTTTTTCTGATCTTTAGGCCAGGGAATCATCTGTGTGAATCCAATCAATCAATTGGCTCTGTAGCATTCCTGGTAAGTTTGTTGTCCTGAAAGCAGATCAGAGGCAGACAAGTGGGGATCCCCATCTGAAACGAGTCTGAAAGCCTCAGTGCCCGAGTCTGCAAAGTCTCCCAAGAAAGGGTCTAAGCTTTCAAATGTAGAGGAAATGGTTGAAGTGTTCAGCCAGAAATCTGAGTCTTTGCCCTTGAAGCCACTTTAGAATGGAAGGAAATCTGAAATGTTTTATCAAAGGGTTCCCTCTGATCAGAGGGAAAACTGAAGCTGGCAGCTGTGTGAAAGGTATGTTGGGTGAAAAAATGCTTTAGAAATCCAGATTTCTCTAGAGCAGCAAATCTTTGTCTCCTGTCAGCTGGCCTTTGCCTGGTGGGGTCAGTGCTGGTGAGGTCAAGAGCATGCAGCTGCCTCAGGGAGCTCGTGAAGTTTCAGGGCCCACAGGAGTAAGCTGAATTTTGCCAAACCCAGCAAAGGGTGTTGAGGTGCTGTGGGAATTGGCCATTGCTCTGTGTCTGTCTCTTGGCAAAGCTGAGGGGATGCCAGTGAGATGTCACCTTTGTCTGTGTCTCAGGAAATGCTGATGGATGGAGGTGGTCTGAAAGGCAGCAGCCTGGGAGCCGCTGCTGCTGCCTGTGCTCGCTGAGCATTTCTGCAGAGCAGGCTCCTGCCTGAACCACCCGCATGTGGACTCTGATCTGCGCTTGCCCAACTGGCCTGTGGGTTCCTAAAAGCTGCTGTGGAACAGAACTAGTTGGAGGAGGTGGAAAGAAGGAGATAATTTCAGAGTTTCTGCTCATGGCTGTGTTAATGACAACAGATGGGGGAGAACTAAGGTTACAAGGCCATAGTTTGAAATTCCCAACTGAATTTCTCCCTGATCTGTGCTGTGAGCATTAAGTAAAGAGTAAGTGAGGAGCTCTGTCATTCAGAACTGCCCCAAGCACTCTGCTGGCCTCATTTGGAAGAACGTGGCCCCGTTGAAGAACCCAGAAGTAGGGTAACTGTGCTTTCAAAGGAAAAAATTCCCTGTGTCTAAACCACAATGCATCAGTGGATGCATCAGCACTCAACTGATAGGATGTGTGAATAGCCTGAAATCCAGATTTAGATGCATTTCAGGGGATTCTTTTCAAAGAGACAAATTCAAAGCTCATCAAATTTGTGTCTGCCAGTTTGTGAATGAGGCAGCTTTTGATCAAAGGCCCCAGTGTGGAAGGCTGATTTCCAAAGGCTTCCTTTGCTGTCTTTGGGTGTCATTTTGAACAAACTCAGTGGTCCTAGGGTTTCCTCCAAACAATAATTCACACTAAGCATCCCAAAAGGAAGTAGCCCACCAAAAGAAGAGCTTGGTTTGGGAGACAGCAGGTAGATGTACAATGGACAAGGTCATGTTGACCTTATGAAGAGTGAAATTGAGTAGTTTGGTGCATCATAGGCAGGCAATGGGAAGTGTCATGGCATGAATCAAAGTATCATTTGCAGATGGGAGGGCTCTGTTGATTTGCGGAGCTGCCCAGAATTAGTATCAAAGCTAACTCATCCTGACAAGGCTGTGTTGTAGCTGTGTGAGACTGTGCGATGGAACGTGCTCCCCAGAGGAGATTTCAGAAGAAGAGCCCTTTCAGTGGTACATTTCTGTTTTAGATGGGCAACCAATCATTCAGAGTTTGAAACTGCATTATAGGTACTTGAAGAAAGTTTCTTTTCAAGCAGCACTGATACCTGAAGTTGTACCAGCTGCTGAATTGTGGAAGTTGTCAGGATTGTCCTTTTTTGTACCCAGAGCAGGACAGGGTGTATGGTGCTGTACATTTCAGTAGGTGACACAGCATGCAGACAGTAACTAGAGATCTGTGCTAGTGGGTTGCATTATGTTATGGTTCAAATGCTTATATGGTGCCTGCTGCTAGGTTCTATACTTGGTTATGTGTTACAGCAGTGTGCAACAGAGAGTTATTTTCCAGAGGAAGCCACTGAGTGACTGATTATTCAGGTTACAGTGGTTTAGTCATAAGAGCTCTTTCCAATGGTGGAAGCCACTCCTTAAGCAGTGGGTACATGTGTGTGAGCAACCAAGACCAGGGAAGTGGAGGGACAGGCACATTGCACTAATTGCTTTGTAGTTCTAAAAGCTTTTTCTGGAATTTGGGTTATTAGTTATTGATTTGTTCCTGCAGCCACGGTGTGTTCCCTGCAGCCTTTCAAACCCTAAGAGTGAAGAGAAGCTGAAAACACCATGAAGTTTCCTCAATTTCTGCTGTCTAAGTAAAGACAGGAACCTGGTAGAAGTGGGACCAGGCCCTTTGGGGAGGTGCATCTTATGCCATCAGGTGTGTGTGCTTTGCTGTTCTTCAGAACAAGTCCATTCCAGACATTTTGGAAGGAAACCTGCCACTTGCACACTTCTGTGTGTCCCAGCCATTCCCAGACTGTGATGTACAGCGTCACTGTCTGGGGAGTTCTGAGGTCTCTTTGGGAATATTTGTCATGTGTGGAGCCAAAATAGCATTTATCAGCTTTCCAGCTGTTTCCCCTCACCTAAGAAAGCCTTTTCTGCTCCTTTTTGTGTAGGATAAGTATAACTTCAGGGCAGGAAGATGAGCGAATCCCTTTTCTGTGATGGTACAGTGGAAAAAAGGCAGGATCATGGACACCATGAATCTCCCAGCTGTAAAGCATTGCAGAATTCTACAGAAAAAGAGCTGTGTGCAGACAGAAACACATCTGTGCCGTCTTTCTAACTCCCAGATATGTCGCACTGGTGCTGTCAAAGTTGCTGGCATCCATTTCAGTTCTTTGCTGCATTACTGGTTGCAGCCAGTAACTCTAACACTTGTCTGACTCCATTTGTGTACTGAACTGAATCATTTGAGCTCTGCAGGCATTTAATACATTGTAAATATGATGAAATTGTTGGAAACAGCAGCTGCTTGGCTGTAGGAGCCCAAGTTGCAGTTTCTTTCATTCATGTGCTGTGCTTGGTCTGGGGTGCTTTATTCTGACCTGTTGCATCTAATTTCTTCACACAGGTGCTGACTTTGATCACATTATGGAGAGAGGCTGTGAACTTGACCTCCTTCCATCCCAGAGTGGATCATGGTTGTGTGCTTCCCTGCTGGCTGCTCTGAGGAAACTCACCTCCACAGGCTGTACGATGTGACCTGGATGCTCAAATCCAAACACAAGGACAACTTGATATGGACTGGACCAGTCTGTTGTGCTACATCGTCTTCTGTCCTGCAGGAAGACCACAGATGCCATTGTAAGCCAATATCCCACCTAGACTGTCATAAACCAGAAGTCACCTGAGCTCATCTGAAGCCTCTTGGGTGCAGCTTTACAGCTCGGCAAGCAAGAGGGAGATTTTCAGTAGCGTGTTCAGCCCTTAGGCAAGGACAGCTGTGAAAAGCCCTTTTGTGCTGGTGGCACTGCAGTCTCTGTGGCTTCAGAATAAGTGCACTGGCAGTTTTCCTTGTGTCTACTGTCTGCTTGGAAACATGATCTAAAAGGGAGGATACTGTTGGGTGTGCTGTCCAGCTCTTTTCCATTAACTAGAGTGATACATTTTCTCTTGCTGTTCAGTGTTCTGTGGGCATTTCAGTTGGAGGCAAATCTCTCACGAGCTCCATGTGCAGATTCATTTCTTTTCAAGTGCTGTCCCAAACTGTTGAACCTCCTGTGCTGTTTTCTGTCTAGTGCATCTAAATCCTTTGGCATGTCTTGGCTCAGCTTATTGTATGAAGGTATATTTAGAACAGGGATGCTATTTTCTTTCCTCTTCCCTGCTACTGGGTGTTTAGTCAGTGTGTGTAAACCATTAGAATTAAATGCAGGGCTTCGGGAGCAGGAATTTGACCCATGGTGGACATGAGTTTCTGGAGAGCTTCCCCTAGTGATTTAAAATACATTCTTTTCCGCTTAGAGACAGAGGTGTCACAGATGCATTACCAGCTGTTGTCCTCAAGATGTGCTTGTAATCCTTGTAACGTGGTCTGTTGTCCTCAGCAAGCCACCTGCTTGCTCTTGGTTCCCCTTCTTCAGGCTGTAGAGCTCAAGACATCAGGAGTTTGAGGGTGACCTGTATGTCGAGGCCTACTGGTTCAAATCCACCTCTTCTCGGGGACCTTTCCTGTGCAACAGCAGTGCTTTGGTATCTGTGAAATGAGCTCATAGTTCCAGCCCAGTCCAGTTCCCCTCAATAGCTGTTTGTATGACAAGAGCCTGTTCTATGGCAGGTCTGGTTTAAGGTGCACCCCCTCTAAGTGGGATTGCAGTCAGTTGCTCTTGCCACACGAGGCTGTGTGAGGCTTTTGGGTTTGTTGCAGTTTTGCTCTTTCTATTCCAGTGAGTGCTTTGGAAATGGTCTGGCCTGGTCAAAAGAAATTGTGATGCCATGTTCTGCAATGGTTTTTCTGCAGATGTGTGAGATCCCCTGGCAAAGCACAGCCAGGCTGAGCTCATTGTTCATCCCTCTTTTGCTTCTCGTGTCTCAAAGAGCCCATCAGCCTGCTCAAGAGCAGTGAGTGTAGGAGAGAGATGTGTAGAGCAGCAACTCCCATCCTCCACCCAGCTCCCAAAAAAGACAAGCCATGGAGCAGATCTGCTGAAGCTGATGGGAACAGTTTGACCTTTTTGTTGGGTCAGGGTCCCAGCTGGCACAGAGTATACTGCACATTTCTTACCCAACTGTTCTCCCCCCAGATTTGTGTGTGTGTTCAACTGTTGCCACTGGAGTGAGCAGTGAGGACAGAGCAGGGGAATGATACACCCAAGGAATTGGGTGAGTGCATTGTTGCCTCTTTGAGTCTCAGATTGTTATGAAGAGTATGAACGAAAAAGCATAAGTGTGCCACTTGCTGCAATGGTAGAAGGTTGTACTTTGACCAGACCAGAGTCCTGTACAGAGAGATGGAAGCGTGTCTGTAGCTGACAGGAATGTTTTTCTCTGTCAATCCCATCTATGCCGAGACACGTTGTTTGAGTCTGGTGCAGGTACAACAGGGCCAGCACAGCACGTGAACTTGGTGCATGGGATTCACAGTGTTCTCACTGACTGCTGGAACCTCTGTTTCTTTTTTCTGTACCCTCCTGCCTTCCTCTGCTGAAGTGCCAAAGAGCCACAGCAGAGCCATTCTGGGCACAGAAGGGAAGAGAAGGTGTTTTCCTGAGTATGTTGCTCCTTCCTTGTGCCTTTTAAGCGTTGTGGGGGTGTGATGCCAAACAGCATGACAGGCCTATTTGAAACATTCTCTCCCTTGGTGGCTCAGGGCAGAGGAAACAAAGCCAGAACTGATGATTTGACTGCTTCAGTGACCTTCTAGCCTGGCATCCTTTGCACCTCCTGTACAGCCCTGGAGTCACGGCTAGGCAGTGACTGCCATTTCTGTAAGTGTTGCTTCTGTTTGGAAAAGCCAAGAAATGTGTATTTCACTGAGACAACTCCCCAGTGGCACTCCCAGGAGATCATGGCAAGTATCCTTTTGCAGCCTGAGCTGCTGGGCTTTGTTACAATTGATTACAGTGTGGCTTTGGCACCTGCCTGTTTGAAATATGCCTTCCAGTTGACTGGAGAAGGGAGGAGGTGCTTTGCCTCAGGCAGGAAACTGCCTGAAGGTGTGGAAAGGGAAGGTGTCAGTGGAAGAAACACTCTGGTCTGACCTGTGAGTGCTGGAGTTGATAGAGAGGTGCTTCTTGCTTTTCTTTTTCCTTCCAAATATCTTGGCATATTTCAAGCAGTAACCTGCTGGATTTCCATGAAAACCTGAAACTGGGCTAACATGGTGCCTGTGTCTGTTTGACAGCACTGGTCACACTCTGAGGAGATGTGCTAGGAAGAAATTCTTTGGTGATAAAGTTTTAGCTTTACTGCAGCCATCCCAAAGGAAAGTCTTTAACTGGTTTCTAATTGGTACCAATAAGAAATGTCTCTGGGTGCTGTCACAGGGACAAGAACAGGCACTCTAGAGCAGATCTCCTACTGGGGATCTATTCTGATAACAGAGAAGCAGTTGGAGGTTTGCCTGAACAAGGGGTGCAGATTTACACCCTTTGTGTTTAGAAACTTCAGATGCAGTGTGGCTGTGCTGTCGTGTTTGCTTTGCTGAGCCATTTCCCAGCTTGCATTCCCAGCTCCCCCCTGCACTGACACCGAGGGGCCGGTTCTGTGCAGAGCCACGTTGGGGATCACACGGAGGGACTGTTTGGAGTTGTGTCAGGGCCGTGTTTGTGCTCATGGCAGAACACGTGCAGCCCAAACCTGCCGTGTTCCACTGACTAAGCAGGCTGCAGCAACAGGACATGTCAGGGGTTGCGAGTTCCCTGTGCATGCAGGACAGCAGGAAGCTGATGGGAGGAGCAGCCAAAGCTACACTTTGCCTTTCTGGCTGGAGGGAAGGACACCCGTGCTGTTGCTGTCTAAAGCACCCTCTGAGATACAGGCTCTACTTGAGCCCTTGGCACTGAGGGCAAGCCTTGCACATCTGGCTGCCCAGGAAACCACGAGATGCTGAAGAGCAGCTAGCTCTAAGCAAAAGGAACCACAAGGCAAGAAGTATTGTCAGGGCAGGCAAATGCCAGCACAGGCACCTGAGCTGTGCCAACAGCAGCTGCTCAACACAATCCCAGAGGCTGCTGTGGAAATGACAGCCCCAAGGTGGTGGCAGGCAGCCAGGGGGCCACTGTCCTGCTGGGGAGCTGTCCCAGCTGGAGCCTGAGGGATGGGAAAGTGTTTTTGAGCTGTCCCCACGGTGGTTCTCCCCTCTTTTGGAAAGGATCTCACCATCCAGTGTCCTCAAGGGTAGGACCAACCTTGTCCAAGAAAACATAGAGCCTAAAGAAAAGGAGTCTGTGACGTTTCTTAGGGGGGATCCAAATGCTGATGTTTTTCCCCCCTGGGATGTCATTCTGTTGTGTGACTTTCCTTTTGTTCATGGAAGTAGAACAGTAACAGTCTCACTGAGTTCTGCTCTCCTGCAGGCCCGGCTGCTTCACTGCCTGGCTGTCCTCAGGCACCCGAGGCGCTCGACTCAGCTCAGTTAATCACTCTGTTCATGGCAGAACATTCCAGAAAGTGTGTCCCTTAGAGCTGGTAGAAACCATCCCCAAAGGGCAGTGTGTAAAGGGTTAATGACCTTCCAGATTCCAGATTCCTGATATTAGCAAGAAGAAAGCGCTTGTGTTCTTTCTCTGAACAGAGTGAAAGATGAGATTCGGGAAAAAGGAAGAGAAAATCGTTTGGTTTCCAGTTTCCTTTGGATAAGACAGAACCAACTCTCCTGTCTGTTCTGGATCCTTCTGCCAGACTCATTCTTTCTTTGCCCTAGAGGTTTATGAGCCTGACTTGCTTATTCCAGAAGGATTTACTCTCTAGGACTGCCTTTGAATCCCATCTGCTACTACTGGGCCTTCTTCTGGGTGTTTGGTAGTGTCCTTGGGAGACTCTTGTCCTTGTTTCAGGTGGGACGTGCTTACAGTTGCCTGATGTGTTTTTCCCAGTCACTCATGATCTTCCCAGCAGGACAGATTTCTTTGTCTCACCCAATATAATGATTCTGGATCCATCCCAGTTTGTGCTGAGTGTTCTTGTACTAAACCAAACTGGGACAGATCTTCCTGAGGCTTTTCTTTGCCAGACTGAGGGATGTTTTCCAGCAGCTCTGCCTGTGCTGGAGTTCCCAACCTTTGTGGTGTTCAGCATCTCTGAGGCGTTTCAGTCCTGTTTGGACACTGGGCTTGGGCACAGGTTGGTCACTGGCTCAGGCTGCTTCAGTGATGTCTCAGCTTCTTGCTTGCATGTAAAGCAGAGAGGAATGGCCAGGGTCCTTTGATAACACTGAGGGTGTTTTCAGAAGGGGCAAGGACTTGCTGCGAGGTTTTAAATCCCTTTTTCTGCACAGGTCTGCCTCCAGTCTGTCCCACAGTGCGTCCAGAAACAGGCAGACAGCTCCTCCAAGCAGATGTAGGCTGCTGGAGAGTGGTACACTACAACAGAGTTTCCACTGGCTGTGTTTGGCACATGGTGTGCTCTCTGCTTCCTGGGCAGCATCAGTGTTGTGTTGGTTTGTTGTGCTTTCTGCTTGTGGTGTTGTGCTTTCTGCTAATGCTGTCTTTGTATTGCAGGCTGTGCTGAGAAGGGAAAGCATTGGCTTGTGCCCTGTCCTGAGAGCTCATTTCCACGTGGTCAGCACAGGATCCACGTAGGTGTGTGGTAACGGCCCCTGTGTCTCTGCAGGATGGGCTCCTGCCATCCTGCTGCCAGCAGCAGTTGTTGTGTGTTGCCTGTGTCAATGTAGAGATCATGAGCAATTAGAGAAAGCATACACAGGCAATAACACTGAAGGGAGGCAGCAGGGCAGCAGCCAATGCCCGTATTTCAAGCTCTCTGTACAAGAGCACAGATGAAGTACAGCAAAGGATGCAAATACTTGTGCAAGTCACATAGGCTGCCCATAGAGTACTTAATTCTTCCTGCACTGCAGCTGCCAAACTCAGCGTCCCTGTCCAAGTGCAGAGAATTGATGTGTCTCTGTCAGAGCTCCCCATTTGGTCTCTGAGTCCTCATTCCTGTGCCCTGTGTGAAAAAGCAGGGAGAAGATGGTGAGGCTGAGTGATATTTGCCAGTCTGCAGCTTGTCCTGCTGCCCTGGCTGGGACAGCTGCCCTCTCATCTTCATATGGCCTCAGTGTTTCTGCTCTTAGCTTTTTTCTGCTCGGCAAAGTCTGCTCCCCACCAGGCTTTCATGGAATGAGTGCTGGAATGGGACCTGTGCCAGGGTGCTCTTTAACACAGAGCATGAGTGCTAAATGAATAGATGAGCCCTGTTCTGTGGAGCATGGAAGGTGTAGGCAGGAGCCTGTCAAGTCTTTGGAGACTGTCATCCTGTGGTGCTGGAATGGGTGAGAGACATGCACGTGGCTGCCACCTCGTATTGCTGTGTCCCTGCTCAGATCCTGCACAGCCAGTGCACACAGAGAGTGTCCACAGAGAGTGCCCACACACCCTGTGTGTTGCTCATCCAAAGCATTTCCCTGTGGCCTTTGCTACTGTAATTCTCTGGCCCAAGCCACTGGCTGTAGAGCACTCTGCTGCAAAGGTGATGGCTGCCCCTGCCGTGTCTGTAGCTTTTGGTGGGTTCTTGGGGTGCCCCAGCCCTGTCTGCCTGCTCATCCTGGCAGGAAAGGCAGGGAGTGATGAACCGTGGTGAGAGAGCTGCTCCAAGGAGTCCCAGAATCCCAGAGTGGTGGGGGTGGGAAGGGACCTATAGAGATTATAAAGCCCAACCCTCTGCTAAAGCAGATCCACCAAGATCAGGCCACACAGGGACGTGTCCAGGTGAGTTTGTAAAGGCACCTGAGAAGGAGCCTCCAGCCCCTCACTGGGCAGCCTGGGCCAGGGCTCCCTCACCTCACACTCAAAAGCTTTTCCTTGTGTTTATGTAGAACTATTTGTGTTCCAGCTTTTGCCCGTTACCCCTTGTCCTGTCACTGGAGACAGCAGCAAAAAGTGCCATCCCATCCTCTTGAAATCCTGGTAAGTGCTGATGAGATCTCCCCTCAGTCTTCTGTCGGCTGAACAGTCCCTGGTCCCGCAGCCAAGGTCTGCCTGTCATGGTGATGGTGTGTGTGAAAGAACAGTTGCAGAGGCCTTGTCTGAGAAGGCAGCTACTCTGAGAGGTCCTTGGCATAAAGCAAGTTCCCTTCCCTTGTAAATATGCAAAGGAGCATCTGGGATGACAGGAGAGTCACCCCTGAATGAACACAAAGTGAGTCCCAGCTCCCACGCCTGCAGCAGAAAGCTCCATCCCTCCCAGCAGGGTTGGAGGGCAGGTCTGCACCTTGAGCAAAGCTCCCTGAGCAGGGAGGAACAACAGCAGCTCAGTCCTCCTGAAAGCCTCTGCAGGTTACTGCTGGGTCACACCCAAGCAGGAAATGTCAGGCTGGAGCAGGGAGTGGGGGCTGTGCAGGAGATGTTGCTGTAGCTCTTGTTCCTCAGACACTTTCTAGAAATGGGGGGGGTCAGAATATGGCCCAACAAACCAAACATCTCTTCCCTAAATGTTCATTGCTGGTAGAGCAAATACCTCTTCATGCAATCTGATCAGGTGCTCAGTTTGTCACCTGCACGTGGAGTTTTCTGTTTCCTCCTCAATGTTTTCTTTGTCCGCAGTTGCTGACATGACCCTGCACCTCAGGCCCTGTGGCCATATCAGCTTCTTGCTGACATCCCTGTGACCCGGGTGATGGTGGTGATGAGCACTCTGGCAATGTTTCCCTTCCAACAGGCTGAGCTCATTGGAGCCTGACCCACAAGCTGGAGACCCTGAAGGAAGCCAGGGAGAGCCTGATGGACAAAATGAAGAGGAGTCGTGATCTTGGGGAGGAGCTGGAGCTCTTGATCAGCAAGCTCTGCAGCCCCAAGGAGTTGGCCAAGTACCAGATGTTCACTGGTGCTTTGGAGGTGGTGGTGACACTCTGGCCGAAGCTCTCAGGACGCCTGGCTCGTGTGGAGCCCCTTCTGAGCAGCCTGGGGGAGATGCCCCAGCGCAGAGCCGGTCGGTGTCTGCACAGCCCCGGCGTCTCGGCCTGTGTCAGGGTGCAGGGCAGCAGCAGACCCGAGGCCATGCTGCTGTGAGCTGGGCCCTGCAAAGGCTCACAGGCAGGCAGGTGGCTCAGTGCTTCTGTGCAAGCAGCAGAAGAGGCGCTTCTGACCCTGGGAATCTCCATCCCAGCTTGTAGAAATGTCTCAGGTGCTGCAGGTGTTGCCTCAAACACAGGGTGTCTGGCTGGGACATCAGTCTGTGGGAAAAGTGGTTTGACCCCAAACCTGTCTTTATGGGCTTCCCTTCCAGCTGCACCTCATCCCTCTGAAGATCATCCCATCCCCACAAAGTCCCCCTCAGGCATCAGAGTATCCCTGCTCACCTCAGAGCCAAACACTTCCAGCAGCTGCCTGCCTGGGACACAGCATCAGCATCAGCATTGTCCCAGGAACTGTCTTGGAGTGGAAATGGCAAGAGTTCCTGAAATCGGTGGAGCCTTTGGAGGAGGAGAGACAGCCTGGTAAGGAGGGAGTCACAGCAAATGAGGGGATCAGCCCTGAGCTGGGGCTGTGACATTCCCTAAACTGGGGCTGAGCCTGAGTGGAGACACAACCCTGGCTGCTGAGCATCCCCTTGGGTGAGCATTACAGCTGCGTTGGGCTTAGAGTCCTTCTGGGCTTTAGGTTAAATCCTGTCTGTTTAGGGTTAGGACTGGGTTGGAATCCCATGGGGGCTTTGACCGGGTCAGGATGAGGTTAAATCTGTCTGTTTATGGTTAGGCCTGGGTTTGTACTCCCTGGGATTAGGGCTGGTGTAGGATGAATTGAACTGCTGTATACGTAGGGTTAGGACTAGGTTAGGATGTTGGGGTTTCAGCTAGGTTAGGCTGAGTTCAAATCCTGCCCATTTAGGACTACGAATGGTGAATGCTTAAAGCACTGCTGGGTTTTGGGCTGGTTCAGTGTTAAGTGATGTGAGACTGATTTCAGGTTTAAGCTGGTTTTAAGACCCTATTGAGGTTTCATTTCCAGGATAACTTAAGGTGTGTATATTTCAGGCTCTGTCTGTGTGAGGGTCAGGATCCTGGTTGGGCTTGGTTAGGGTTAGGTGAAGTCTGTGCTTCCAGCAGAAGCATCCTGAGCTTGGTGCCATCAGCACTGTGCAAGGAACAAGGCTGTCAGGATCAGTCCCTGCTGGAGAGCTGGTACCCAAATACGTTGCTCTTCTTCAGCACATCAGCCCTGTAGCTGTGCTGGGGTGTGGGTGAGCGACCACAGGGCGGTTAATGGGGACTGTCCTTTGCCCTTGTCTTGAAGCCAGGTCCCTAGTGGAACATGACCCTGACAACAGACAGCAAGGGCTGGTTGGGCTTTAGGAGCTCGTTAGATAGTTGTAGTTTGGCTTTTTGAGTGTTGTTAAAGAAGGCAGAAGATGGAGTGTAATCCTTCAGAGCACTGCAAGTTTTGCCATGCCAACCCCCATTGCTTGCTCTGAGAGCAGCTGTGTGTGTGTGTGTGTGTGTGTGTGTGTGTGTGAAATGTGGATCTTCCTTGGGGAAAGTGCCCGAGGGAAGCGGGAGGTAACCTGCAGCAGAGACTGGAAGTGGAGGCAACTTCAACATACAGATGTCAATCTTCAGTGTGTGGTTGCAGGAGAGTCATTTGGATCAATCCCTGTGGGAAGTACCTCCAAGTTCTCAGCAGGCAAGAGAGATGGAGAGAGCTGGTTCTGTGCCAGATGGAGCTGTGTGGCTGGGCTGTGTGTCCCTCTTGTAGCTCTAACTCCTTCTGCACCTCTCCTCTGGAGTGCCAGGAGGAGAGAAAGGTTCACAGGGTGTGAGGAACATCCCATTCTGAAGCCAGGGAGCTTTCTCTTGCTGGATAAGGAGTGCTGTCAGCTCCCACAGCCTTCCCTAAGAGGTGAGAGTTGAACTCCACCTTCTGCAGGAAGGTTTATAGCTTTTACTTGAGCTTTATGGGCTGGGAAGAGAATCTGCCCTTCTCAATACCTTGACTGGACATATCTATATGTAATTTACAGCAACTGCAATTGGCTGTTTCCTCTCCTGCTCTAAAGGTGGCTTTTCCTATCATTGTTCGCACCCTGTGACATTGCTGAGAGTTTCTCCTGCTCTGTAGTTTTCCAGAAGCACCAGTGGACTCATCTTTATCAGCTCCTGAGGAGCATTAGGGTCACGCTGTCCCTGGGCAATGGGAGCTGTAATAGTCACAGTCTGGGACTGATTTTCAAGCCAGAAGGAATTAAGTTGCTCTTTGGGTACGTGGTGACAGTGTGAGCACAGGTGCCCGCGGTGTCTTTGCTGCAGGAAAGGTGTGAGGCGTGCGAGCGGCGCTGCGCTGCGCTGCGCTGCGGGGGCGGCGCGGGACGGGCGGCAGCCGGAGCTGTCCCTGGGGCCGCTGTGCCCGCGCTCGCCGGCGCCCGCTGGCAGTTGCCGCCCCAACGACGAGTTGCGGCCGCTCGTCCGGGGGCTGCTGCCGCGGCTCCTGCGCAGCGTCCGAGCGCTGTAAGAGAGCGAGAGGTCCCTGCGCTGCCCCGCGCCGCCCTGCCGAGGGGTCCCGACATGCTGTCCTGGCTGGCTGAGCTCTCCTCCGCTCTGCGGCGGGAGCTTTCCCGGTGCTGTAAGTGAGAATCGCCCCTCCTGGAGCTCCTGGCCATCGGCCCTACCTGCTCTGCCGGCCCCCTGGGGCAAAGCTCTGGCTGGCCGTGCCTGGGATGCTTTTCCTCTCTGGCCTCTGGAGGGAAAAGCACAGCGGGAGTCCCTAAGAGCAGGTCCATGGCACCACCTGGCTGATGGTGCCAGTGAGTTGTTGTCACTGCTGCTGGCCTGGGGAGCTGATGGGTTGTCATGTCAGAATCCTTCCTGCCAGTGCACGGCGTTCATTCTGGACTGGGTTTCATCTCAGGTCTGCAATGCCTGCTGGCATTGATTGATGGGGGAGCATGGAAATGTGTGGAAGGGAGTTCAGAAAGGAATCTGCTGTTCTCCCCACGTGTGAGCTTCTGGGCAGTCTGCAGGAATCTTGCTGTGTTTGAGCCCTGTGGTTGTTTTAGTCTAGAATGGCTTTCAAAGTGCTGGTGGTGGTTTAGCCCTGGCTGGGTGCCAAGTGCCCACCAAGTCGTTCTATCATTCTCCTCCTAAACTGGACAGGAGAGAGAGAAATGTATCAAGAGGTTCCTGGCAGAACATAAGGACAGGGAGATCACCCCAAGCAGCTTCAACTTGGGGAGAAATGGTTTGATTTATTAACGAATAATCAGAACACAGCAAGGAAAATGGGAAATAAAACCTGAATCCTAAAACACGTCCCTGACCCGGGGGGAGTCCTTCTGTCCAGGACTCCCACTCCTCCCTGTCCAACAGCCCAGGGGATGGGGGATGGGGGTTGGGGTCAGTTCATTACAGATGGATGTTGCTGCTGCTTCTTCTCAGGGGGAGGCCTCCTCACTCTTCCCCCTGCTACAGTGTGGGGTCCCTCCCACAGGAGACAGTCCTCCAGGACCTTCTCCAGTGTGGCTCCTTCCCATGGGCAACAGTTCTTCATGAGCTGCTCCCACAGGGCTCCTTCCCACAGGGTACAGCCCCCAGCGTGGGTCATCCACGGGGGAAACTGTCTTTCAGGAGCAGAGTGCTCCAGCGTGGGTCCCCCTGAGATCACAAGTCCTGGCAGCAAACCTGGTCTGGCCTGTGCTCCTTTCTGCACAGGTACCCAGGTCCTGCCAGGAACTTGCACTTTCTCCTCTCATCCTTCTCCTCCCTCCTTCTGCAGGGTTTCATGTCACAGCTGAAGATGCAAGTGCTGCAGAACAGCAAGCGGAGGAAGGAAAAGCAGAAGTAGATGGTGACCCCAACGTTTCCTGTGAGGTCAGTGAAGCTGGTGGCCAGCCAGACCCAGCTGAGATACACTGCATTCCATAGGAGAGCAGAAAGGGGCGTTCCTGAAGGCGATGCTGAGCCTGGGAAGCAAAGCATCCTTTACACAGAGTCTGCAGCAAAGCATCCCTCTCATGCACTCCGGGAGAGCGCAGAGCACCCACAACAGCAGCAGCTGCAGGCACACTGGCTGCTGGGGGTATCCATCACCAGGCTGGGGGTGGGGTTAGGCATTGCCTCCCGAGCTCTTTGGACCTTCACTTCAGCGTTAGCAATGGTGGCTTTTCAGCATCCACGTCCTTCCTGCAATGTTTTCCCTTCCTGCAGAGGGACAGAGGTGTTAAAACAGAGTCTCAAGGCCACCCTCAGCTCTCTTCCTCCGTGTGGGTCTAAATACGTAATTGATCACATACCTTGTGCAACAGATCCATGAGAGACACTAAAGGGCCTTTCTCTCTTGTCTCTGTTGCTCATCATCTGTCTGCTGAAAGCCAGAGCTGCTTGTGAAACAAAGCAGACTTCTTCTGAGTTGCACCTAGGAGATTAAGGAAGACACGTGAACTTGAGGCTTCTCCTAAGCTTGGAAGCTGTCAAGAAGCTGAGATGTCAGGCAACTTGCTTGCATTGCTCTATCATTACAGTGGCAAACCAGATCATGTTCTCTCTCTGTGTCTGTTGCCCACAGTAATGCAACTTGTTCCGAGACCTTCACTGGTGGATTTGCCATCCCTGACTAGAACAGAGCTCTGTGTTTCTGTCTAGGAGTGAAAAGGAGACGTGAGGTCACCTGGTGTGTTGATGTTGGAGTGAGGTGAAGTGAAAGGTGTCTTTCAGGGTTGGTGCAGTGGATTGCTGTCAGCTACCGGTGTATTATGGACAAGCTCCTGGCAAGTGATGCTCAGCTGTCCCCCAGGTGTTGCAGCACAGCAGTGATATGATGGGAAGGTCTCAAAGCTGTGAATAGCTGTGGCCTGGAGAAGGGTGTGAGAGCCAACGATCCCTTTAAGCAGTGTTGCAACTGAGTCTCTGATGCAGGGGCTGGTGAAGTGCTTGCTTTCTGTGTGCACACAGGGGTTGCTGTTGCATCTTGTGTTCATCTTTTGGAGCCAGGCAGGTGGCAGCTGGTGGTTTGCAAGCATCTGGGGTTGCTCAGCAAGCTCCGACCCTCTAATAGGCAGAAACATCAAACCCAAGGGCAGGTCCTAATGGGGATGTTGGTGAGGTTATTGTCTCCATGGGGAGAAAAAGAGAAAGAAAGAGTACGAGGTCTAGTGAAATAGAGCTGTCCCTCTGACTGTCAGCTTGCCTGAACTTCAAAGGTCGCCCATCCATGGGTCCCATATGTGCAGGGACTGACTGAAAGCTGTGAATTCCATGTGTGTGTGAGCTTGGCTGCAGTTCAATATCTCCTGTGGGAAATCTCCTTCAGGAGTGGCACGGCCATAGAGTGCCACCGGACTCCTTGTGCAGAGGATTCGCTGCAGAGGGGGCAGGAGCCAAGAGGGGTATCTGTGCCCCTGACCTGGCAGAGTCCACACCTCTGAAGGATGCTGGTTGAGAAAGCCCTTCACAGGCTTGCAGCTTGGTTGAGGATGGTCTGCTCTTAGAGAATAAGTGACTGCCCACAAATGGGTGCAATTGGCATCAAGTCACACTGGAAGCCCAGCTTAGAGTGGGCTGTGGCAAATGCTGCCCCAGAGGAAGGATCCCTTCCCATTGCTGCCTGCTCTTCTGCAACGTGTCTGCAGGGCTGGTGTCACACGTGCTGGACGTGAGAGCCGCGCTCGAGGCACGTGTCAGGGAACAGCTGTCTCTGATGCACTTGTTTGCCTTCTCCAGAGCCGAGCAAATGCCTGTGTCAATACTGTCTGATCCTTTTCATGATCTGTGGCTACTCTGGACCTGCCAGTCTGCTTCTGTGAGGTGGCCACTCACCCTCCAAGGCAGGAGCCTTCAGCTGGGGAAGGGGCAGCAGCCTGGGAGTCGCTTGGAGTCGTTTGGCAAAGTTCTGTGCCGGAGGAGGGTCTGTGTGCTTTTGCTTTGAATGTGTGGTGCTGTCTTCCATGGAAGTGATTATAGTTGAGAGAAAGGCATTGCATCTCGTTGCTGATTGTGTTTCAATGCAGAAGCTCAATGTAACTGCAGGTTGTTTTCCAGAATGCAAGTCAAGACTCCACACCAAAGGAATCCCAGGAGGAATGCAGCAAAACCATCCTGGAGGTTGGGAAGCCAGTGCCATGGCCCTGTCTGCCAGGCCTTCAGCAGTCAGGGCCTGGGAACCAGAGCTATGTGGCCCCCCCGAAGTCCCAGACAGGTAAAAAAGGACAGAGTTAAAATCCCTCACAGCACCCACCTCCCAAACGTGTGTCTGTGTGGTTGAGTGGGGGGTGAGGCAGGTTAGCAGGGACTGAATTCTCTGCTGGCACCTTTTGCTCACTGAATCTCTCCAGGGTTTCCTTTCCTGCTGGTGTCAGCAGGGCTGCTGCCACGGGCCTGGTTGGACAGATGTCATTTTGTGCAGCCACTTCTCTGCCAGTGGCCTGTCAGTATCTGTTGGAGTGAGTTGGCTTCTGTTCAGCCTCCTGCGGCATCAGCAGCGCTGCCAAACACGGGTAATGGAAGGAGTTGATCCTGTGTGTGGTGGTGTAGGGGCCAGAAGGAGTCTGTGGAGGATTCTCAGGGTTGCAGTGGGTTCTGCACTGACAGAAAGCTCTTGGTGTGTTGGCACGGGGGTGTGTGTCACCTTTTGGTTGACTTGTCAATCAGCTCGTTGGAGTGGGAAGCAGTTTTCTCAGATCGTGCCCTCCAGTGTGATTCCCCCCAGGACAGCCTCTCCTCTGCAGCTCTTCATCTTGCCATTGCTGAGCAAACTTGGGGTTTGTTTTTCTTCTGTTTTCCAGCTGCTGCAGTGTCTGAGAGGAAAAGACAGAGAACGGGAAGCTCCAGCCTGGTGCCCAGGAAAAAAAGCAGAGGCTTAAAGCACAGAAGAATGGCTGACATGGAGAAGAGCTCAGCAGGCACAGGGTGAGCTGGGGCAGAGGCTGTGAAGACAGGAGGGCTTCAGGAGTGAAAGCCATCCCTTCCTTCTGTTGCTAGGGATGGAATACCAGTGGAGTGAGTTGATGCTGCCAGGTGTGCTCAGTGACAAGGACATTCATGAAGTACCTGGCTGTAGCTGCTGACTTGCACCACTGGGCACAGGTGTAAAGGGAGGGTGAAAACACAGAGGAGAAGACAAATGGAGCCATCCCTGTGTGGGACAGTGCTCTGACCTCCTGTCCCATCTCATCTTGTTCTGGTGGCTTTTATGACTTGCCCCACACTCCTGGGTTTCCTGTAGCACAGGAGCATCCCACTGTAATCACAGGGCACTGCAGCTCCTTTCTGGGGCAAGTTCTTAGCAAAGGCTGTAAAATAGATTGATCTGTGTTTTGACTTCACTGAAGAGTATCTGTGTTTCAAATCTATTGCCTTTCCTTCTTTGGCAGAATATCCACCTGTTGTGTATTTTGAATGGTTCTGTTTTCCAAAGCCTGACCCAGGCACCAGTTGAAGCAGCTCTGGAAAATGTCCTGCTTGTCCTGGGCTCTGAAAAGGAAGAAAAGGACTGAGGGGTCTCTCCAGCTGCCAGCAAATGTACTTCACCTAGAGAAAGCTGAGATGTAGCTTCTCTGGGTTTGGGCAGCCCTCTGAGCTTTCTGTGCTCACTTCAGACCCACCTGGGTCACCAGCAGGTGTCACTGAAATCAGGAGGAAAGTTCTCCACAGCACTGAGAGTTGACCAGCAGGCAGTGCTGTGTTTGGGCCCAGGCCACTGGGGGATGGCCCCTCCTGTTCCATACAGATGGACCAACCTGCCTGCAATAGGGACACAGATTTGCTCCATTTCCCAGACCTACTTGTCGTCTTGACGCCATCGTCACACGTGGAGTTTCAGTCTCTGAGGGGCTTCTGTGAGGGGCTTTGGTGGCTCATAGTGATGTCTGGTGCTTGGGTAAGAATGTCGTTTGGCTGAACTCTTCTGGAGGCTCTACATGGAAGGTGTTGGTTCCTTCTTATCAAGTCAAGGTTTAGCTTCTCTGGCTTAGGTGTGAGATGGGCGAGAGACACTGGCTTTCCTTCCCTCTTCTTTCTGTTTCTTCATCCAGCCATGGCAGTATCCCTTTGTCTTTGGTGTTTCACCCCTTGGCTCTAGCCAAGACTGTGTTTCAGCTTCTGGCCTTTTCCAGCATGTTTATTCACGTCTGTCACACCTCTCCCGTGTTGATGCCGATTGTTTTGTTTCTCTGCCTTCCCCTTGTCCCTCCTTTCTAGCTGGCTGCTGGCTGGCAAGCTCAGGAGAAACTCTGTCCTGCCTTTGGCATTGAAGCACAAACCCAAGCTGGGCTGGGAGGCTTGCTTCTTCGTTGTCCTGCTCCTGGGGACAGTGGCTCTGACCCCCTGAGCTGCTGCTGTCAGAACAATAAGAAACAGTGGAGTGTTGCTGGAGGCTTGGGCAGAGGGTTTGAGGGGCTGTGCTCAGCCTGGGCTTCCCAGCAGGAAGGTCTCAGGCATCCTTGATTCAAGCTGCTTTTTCCCCCAAGCTAGCAGGGAATAAGACAGTACCAGGGCTTTTCCTTTCCTTCATGGCTGCTCTGAATAAAGCCCCATGTGCACTCCCCAAAGGCTGGTGAGTATGAGCAAGGGCCAAGTCCAACAGCAGCTTCCCATGGGCCGCTTCTCTTTGCATCCTGCTCTTTCCAGCCCACCTCTTTCCCTGTGATTATTTAGTGTTGCAGACTCTTCCTTGTTGCTGAAGGGCTGGCTGGAGGATGGGATTCAGCTGATGTTCCTCTTGCACGCTTTCTCATGGGGAATGCTGCTTCTCTTTTGCTCTTTTGCAGTCTCTCTGTTTCTTGTGGCTCAGATGTCAGTTTAAAGAACACGGAGAGTGAGACTCCAGCCCAGTGCACTGGCCTGAGCTCTGAGGTCTGGGTGGCCCTGGAGACAAAGAAGACTCTTGAAGAAACATCTAATGAGAGGCCTACCCAGACAGAGAAGGTGCTGAGCAGGTGAGAAGATGGCTGGCTTTGCTTGTGGGTCACGAAACAGAGCCCATGCACGGGGGAGGCTGGGAGCCTGGCTTAAGACAGCACTGCAAGTGCTTGCTCAGCTTTTGAAAGGGCTGTGGAGGTCAGTTTGTGCTTTGCAAGAGCTCAGCACCTGTTGATTCAGAGCGTGGCTTGTGAGGTCCTGCTCCAAATGGGAATATTCCTGAACACAAAGAACGATCTGTAAGGCAGGGTGGGGACAAAGGAACCCTGTTGTGTCCTGAATGGCTTTCAGGCTTTGACTGCTCCGTGATCCCAGGCAGTAACGCTGGGCCAGGATGGCACTGGAGGGGCCCATGGCTCTGGGGAGCTTTCCTTGTGTGACACTTCTCTTTGTGCCACTGGCAGAGACATCTCCCGGGGTTACGAGTGGGTCCCGATTCCCTGTGTCAATGCTGTGGACAGTGAGCCGTGTCCCAGCGACTTCAAATACATCGTGAAGAGCTGCTTCACCTCCGCAGTGGCCGTTGACAGCAACGTCACTCATTTACAGGTGAGGCTGCTGTGTGTCCTGTGTGTTGTCCTGTCCTGGGCTGTGCATTCAGACGTGCTGCAGTGCACTGCAGCTCAGAGTGGGGTTTCCATTCCAGATGGGATTGTCTGGTCCCAATGTTGCCAGCAAAGTGCAGCTGGGGCCGTAGCCCAGCTCTTGCCGTAGGAGACAGGTTCTGCTGGTCTTTGTTTCCGAGCCCTGAGCCATGCTCTGAGCTCAGCCGTGTGCTGTAGCATCAGACATGTGGTGCTGGCTGCTGTGGCTCCTGTTCAGCCTTCTGCTCTGTTCTGTGTCTGGAGAGTCAGTGAGTTGTTTGGGGCCCCTCCTCGTGCTGTCGCCCTCTGAGCGCAGCGTCCGGCCGAGGTCTCCACTGTGATACCAAAGTCCTCCAAGGGCTGAGGGCTGCGAGAGCAGAGGTGAGGAAGTGTGGGGTGAGGGTGAGCCTGTCTGAGCCCTTGTCTCCTGTTGCAGCGCTGCGCGTGTGCGGACGACTGCTCCTCCAGCACCTGCGTGTGTGGGCAGCTCAGCGGGCGCTGCTGGTACCGGCAGGTGAGGACACAGAAGCGTCTCTTGGGTCAGAGCAGCGCTTGGAGCTGCCACTCGCGGCCTTGGGGCTGGATAAGAGTGCCTTGCAAACAGCTCCTGGCACAGCAAATCTCTCTGTTGGAAAATGCCTCAAGTTGCGGTCTCAGCTCAGAGGGGTGTGTGGCAAGAACAAGATGTGAACTCAGGGAAGCTGCTGCTTGTTATTGGAGAGTGTTACTGCCATGGGAACTCAGCCATCAGTGATGGCCACGTGCTAGAGAGCATGTAACAACCCTTCTGTGAAATCAGCTTCCGTTTGTGAAGCACACAGCAAATGCTGCCATATGTAAACCAGGGGAGGGGAGAACAGAGAGGCATTCTGCCTGCTTCACTTTGTTGTGATCCTTGGGGATGAGGGCAAAGAAAAGGTGTCTTAACTGCAGTATTGCCAGGAGCCTGGTTGGGCTTGGATAAGTGCTTTTGGAGCTTTGGGGGAGTGTTGTTTGGGAAGAGAATGTGGTTCCCAGAGCTTGGGAGCACTGGGCTAGCGCTCGGGAAGTGCTGGCTTTGTTGCAGAGACAGACTGAGCATCAGCTTGTCCCCTGCAGCACTGCAGAATGCTCCTAGTAACGATGCACAGCGTTCTGGTGCTGCGCAGGGTGATGCCAGGCAGCAAAAGTGGAGATGGTGCCTTGCTGTGGTCAGCTGTGGGTGGTGGTGGGGAGTGTGCCACAGTCAGGGCAGAGCAAACCCCCTGTAGAAGTTGAGGTCTGGTGCTGGTTTGAGGGAGGTCGGGGTGAGGCTCTGCTTTGGGGTTCTCTGGGCTGTGTTTCTACTTGGACAATCTGTGCTCCTGCTTGCCCTGGTCACAGTGGGTGACAGGAAGAGCCACTAACCCAGTCCTGAATGCCTCTCCATGTCAGGATGGCCGACTGCTGCCTGGATTCAAGCAGAGGAACCCCCCGTGTATCGTCGAGTGCAACCCCATGTGCTTGTGCTGGCGAACCTGCAGGAACCGCGTGGTGCGGAACGGGCCCCGGTGAGAGGAGGGGCCAAGCGCAGCTTCCCTTGACAAGACCAACACCAACCCCTCTGGGCCTGCCATAAACCACAGAGCCCAGATGGAGCTTTCCCCAGCCCTGGAGATCATTCATCCTGCCCTGAACTCCAGTGCTGGCTGAGCAGGAGGCAGGGTGACTCACAGGATTCTTTCTCTGCCCATACACTCCCTCAGTAAAATGGCACAGAGCAGCTCTTACCCAACAAGTTTGCAGCTGCAGCGTTTCTTCCTTGTGTTGCAGCCAGGGAGCTGGAGATGATGGAGCTGGCCCTAGCAGAGGGCTAAAGGATCAGAGCACTTAGCTCAAGGTGTTGTGACTTGCCAAGGGCAAGCTCCTTGCCTTCCCCCTGCATCCTGCAGAGCTCTGCTGCCTTCCATCACCGTGCCCCTTCCCTGCCTTCCCCCGAGTGCTGCCTGTGCACATGGAAGGGAACTGCTGAGGGTGGGATTCTGGTGTCCCACGTGCCCAGCCCCAGGGAGCACCTTCAGCTTTAGCAGGGGGTTGTGCTGGATGATCTCTGGAGCTCCTTTCCAGCCCCCCACTGCTGTGGTATTCCGTGATTCTGTGCCCAGAGCGGTGCTGGAGTGAGCTCTGTCAGGGCTGGGGATGGAAATGCTCTTGGCTGTGTGGTGATGGGAGGTTGCTGCTTTTCTGCTCCCGTCTCTGGGACAAGCCGTTGTCTTCCTGCAGAGGGCTGCCATCAGCATGTTTCCTTTGCTCTTTTGCAGGGTTCAGCTACAGCTGTTCCGCACACGAGAGATGGGCTGGGGTGTGAGAACCATGGAGGACATTCCAGCAGGAACCTTTGTGTGCGAGTGAGTGATTCAGCTCTGGTCAACCCATCCCTGTCCAAAGGCCTGGGGGCTGCTGCCTTTTGCCATCGAGTTGGAACGGAGCCGAGCGCTGGCTCTCAGGCAGGAGCTGTTGTAGGCTTTAATCTGGCCCATGGGCTCTGTGAAATGGTTTGCAAAGGGTTTCCTGGGTTGCAATAGTGTGGTGAGTTCAGAGCTTCTACACAATGGAACTGGTCACAATAGCTGGGGAAACACAGGAAGGGCAGACACAAGCATCTTGCTTTGGGCTGTGAACAGCACAGACCCTGCAGTGGGGTGCAGGAGAGCCAGGGCCTGAGCCTGACCATGAACGTGAGGAGAATGGGACTCACGTGCTGATCTTGGCCAACTGCTGTGCCTGGGCCGTTCCCTTCTCTTCCCTCTTCCTACAAGGAGAGATTGCAAGCCAGGGCTGTGATGGCACCAGCATCTCACTGCTGCCTTCCCCGTGTGCCGCAGGTACGTCGGTGAGGTGATCTCCGATGCCGAGGCAGAGCTCCGTGAAGACACCTACCTGTTCGACCTGGACAACGAGGTGCTGTGTCTGAGGGGTGTGTCGAGGCCAACCCGGGCTCTGGCCTCTCCTGGAGAGCAAAGAGCCCGTTTGCCTCCATCCTGCTGCGCAGCAGGATCTGAATCCCCCTCTAGAGGAGGGCTGTGACCTCCCTGGCTTTTAGTTAGGAGAGAGTGTGTGTGAGGCGAGGCTGAGGCTGGTTCAGGGGCCACAGGCCAGCAGCGCTGGGCCACCGCGGCACGTGCTGCCAGCCCCGGGTTTGGTGCTCGACAGAGGCTTGTGTGAAAGCCGTTTGGGCAGCCTGAGCTGGGCTGCTCAGGGTTTGTCCCTCGAGTGTGGACACGCAGTGTCGGCTGGGTGGGCTGTCAGCTCTGTAAGTTCCTGCGAAAGAGCTGAGCTGGGAGACTGAACAGAGCCCGCTGCCTTCCCAAGGGCTGCAGCAGGTCAGGCTGGCAGGGAGCCGAGGCCTGTTGTGCTGGGAGCTGGCCTGTGCTGCCCTGTGCGGGCTGTCTCACAGCAGAAATGTCAGCTTGGGAAGTGCCACCTAAAGCTTAGAAGCAACGGTTTCACTTCAGGCAGGAGACGTGTACTGCATCGATGCGCGTTTCTATGGCAACATCGGCCGCTTCATCAACCATCACTGCGAGCCCAACGTCTTCGCTGCCAGGGTCTTCACTTCCCATCAGGACGTGCGCTTCCCCAGGCTGGTCTTCTTCAGCACGAGGGACATCAGAGCTGGAGAGCAGCTTGGGTAGGTGCCGGCCCTGGGCCGCAGGGAGGATGGAGAGCAGAGGGACGAGCGCTGGGCTGCTGCGAGCTGCTGGGCTCCAGCGCTGTGTTCCCGGGGCCGTGCCCCCGCCGGCACTCGCCATCCCCTGAAGCTTTGCCGAGCCCCAAACGGTGGCGGCGCCGCGGGCTGCCGCCCCCCCATCCTGCAGCTCTGGCTGCCCCGTCCCTTTGGCTGCCCCGTGCTGCTGCTCTGCACTGAGCCCGGCTCCGTCTCTCTCCCGCAGCTTCGACTACAAGGAGGATTTCTGGGCCGTCAAAGGCAAATCCTTCAGCTGCAAATGCGGCTCTGGCAGGTGCAAGTACACGAGCTGGGCGCTGGCCAAGCGCCAGGCGCGCGCCCTGTCCCGCAGCAGGAAGCCAAAGGAGGCCCCTGTCAGCAGCTGGGCAGCAAAGGCTCCACGGCACAGGCACTGAGTGGGTGTCACCCTGTGTGCTGGGCTTGGCAGGGAGAGGGTGAGCTGTCCCTGGCACTGCAAGGGGCTGTGGGCAGGAGAGAAGAGGGAAGAGAGAAGAGAGAAGAGGGAAGAGAGAAGAAAGAAGAGAGAAGAGGGAAGAGAGAAGACAGAAGAAAAGAGAGGAGAAGAGGGAAGAGAGAAGAGAGAAGAGGGAAGAGAGAAGAAGAAAAAAGACAGAAGTCAGAAGAGGAGAGGAGAGGAGAGGAGAGGAGAGGAGAGGAGAGGAGAGGAGAGGAGAGGAGAGGAGAGGAGAGGAGAGGAGAGGAGAGGAGAGGAGAGGAGAGAAGAGAGAAGAGAAGAGAAGAGAAGAGAAGAGAAGAGAAGAGAAGAGAAGAGAAGAGAAGAGAAGAGAAGAGAAGAGAAGAGAAGAGAAGAGAAGAGAAGAGAAGAGGAGAAGCCCACAGCCTGACCTGCAGCTCTCCATCAGTGTGGGACCTGCTGCCATCACAGAAGCATCTTGTCACGTTTGATTTTCTGTCTATTCTATATCATTACATTTTGTTCTATCACAGAAACACTTTTCCCCGGCATTGTTTCAGAGTTCAAGCACGGCTCCTTCTTGTGTTACCATTAAAAGTATTTGCCCCAGCTTGAAAGAACATTTAGTTCTCAATCTCCACATAATGTCTGTAGGAGCTTGCTCTGACATATTCTATTGTCCCTCCTGTCTTCCACTTGCTGGAGAAGAAACAGGCACAGTACTGCTCAAGTGGCTGGGTGTGACATGTGCTTGAGGCACAGCATCTGTCTCAAGGGCTGTGTTGAGGAGACAGCCTGGAAAGCAAAGGCAGAGCTTGATTCCCCGTTCTGCTGTGCAGCTTTGCAGCCCTGGCACTCTCCTGCTGTGGGGCTGAGCCTGAAGCCCCGAGTCTCTCCTGGGAGGGAGCAGCACTGAGGCCTGAGAAGAGGAAAGATTGCCCAGCATGAAGCTGCTGTCAGCCTTTGGCAGGCAGGGTGGGGTTTCTGAGCTGCCTGGTGCTGCCGTTCCTGGGGAGCACTGCAGAGCCAGGGCGGCTGCCTGTAGCCGCAGGCAGGAGCGTGGGCAGCAGCAGTGAGCGGGGCTGTGTGCAGCTGGGGAACGGCTTTGGCACCGGCACCGGGACTGAAGTGCCCGAGCCCAGGGCAGCATCGGCAGCGTCGTTCCTTTCTGTCAGCGCCGGCTGCTCGGGGTGTTAAGGGTGTCCCACCGGGGAAGCCTGCTTCCCTTTTCCTGGCAAGGTGGTATTTAGAGCTGAAACAGTTGCTGTTTGAAAGCAAAACCACCACACAAAAGCAAAGCCTGGCTGGGTGATTTCCCTCTCTCCCCCACAGCCTGTCCCCACTTTCCTGCCCATCTCTCTTGCTCAGCTGGCTGCAGCTTCTCTCTTCTCTCCAGACCTCCATCCTGCTCCTCACCCCCTTTTAGCTCTTCCTCTGACTCTCTCAGCCCATCGCTGTTCCACCCTCCTGCGCCTTCTGCTGATCCACATCCCTCTGTTCCTCGCTCTCTCTGGATGCTTTGCTTTTCCTCCTTTCCCTTTCTCTGTCCTTCCCTATTCCCTTCTGTCCTAATCCCTGTCTCAATTCTCTGTCACTCCACTGTCCTGCTGCCTTTTCTGTCTCTGTCCCCCTGTCCCACTCCCTGCCTGTGTCTGTGTATCCCCTCCATTCTCCTTTCTGCCCTTCCAATCCTCTCTCTGTCCCTCTCTGCTGCTGCTTGTTGCTCTTTTTCCTCCTGCACTCGCTGTCTCCTTAAGCTCCATCCCTTTCCTGCTCTATCCCTCTGCCCTGCTCCTCCCCGTATTTTCCTCCTCCTCCTCCTTTGGCTCCTCCTGGGGCTGGGCCTGTGCAGCCCCGGGGAGGCGGCCATGGGGCTGCAGGGTCAGGGGGGCCTGGCCAGGGGCTGGTGTCCCTGCAGGGTCAGGCAGCAGGAAGGAGGCCCCGGGGCACGTGGGAGCTGTAGGCCTGGGGCACTGGCTACCGGCCAGCCATGTTGGCTCCTGGGCCATGTGGGAGCTGTAGCCCTGGGCAGGGGCTGCCAGCCGTCCCTGTTCATTGCTGGGCGCTCTGGGAGCTGTCGCTGCCCCCTCAGCTGCCCACAGCCGTGTCGGTGCTGTGAGGCACAGGCTGTGCTGCAGCTGTGGCCTGGCTGAGGTGAGGGCTGGGGCCAGCCAGGCCCTTGGGCAGCTCTGGGGGTGTCTCCTGCCTGCTGCCCACCCGGGGCTGGTGATGGGAGCTCCAGGCTGGAGCTGGGCCTGGCTGGGGCAGCCCCTTGGTGACCCGAGAGCTGGGGAGGGGCAGGAGATGGAGACAGAGGCCCTGGGCACAGGCCCCGGGTGCCCCAGCTGCCAGAGCCCCCGCAGCCCCCCCAGCATCTCAGTCCCTGCCCTGACAGCAGCAGTGTGTGGTGCTGCTCACTCTGGCAGGGCTTTTACTCCATCTCCCTTCTCCCCACAGGTGCTGCGCCAGCTACAAATCAGCAGCTTCTACTCACTGTAGCAGCCATCCTGGCTCGCTCTTTGGCTCAATAGAGAAGAGGTGAGTTCTCACAGTTAAGCAGGTCAGAATCTACCAAGTCAAAAGTGCCTGATGTATTCATAGGATGGACTTCTGGGGATGCTTGCACAGCCTGTTTGAGTTTGTTTCTGATAGTGGGCTGCATTATGTTAGGGCTCAAATGCTGATGTGCTGCAAGCTCCTGAGTTATGTGGTTATTGATATGTGGCAGCAGTGTGCAATACAGAGTTATTTTCCAGAGGAAGCCACCGAGTGACTGAATTTGGGTGATTAGTTATGGATTTGTTCCTGCAGCCATGGTGTGTTGCCTACAGCCTTTCAAACCCTAAGAGTGAAAAGAAGTTGAAAACACCATGAAGTTTCCTCAATTTCAGCTGTCTAAAGACAGGAACCTCGTAGAAGTGGGACCAGGCCCTTTGGGGAGGGGCACCTTAGGCCATCAGAGGTGTGTGTGCTTTGCAGCTCTCCAAAACAAGGGACGGCTGGCAGCCCCTGCCCAGGCCTACAGCTCCCACATGGCCCAGGAGCCAACATGGCTGGCCGGTAGCCAGTGCCCCAGGCCTACAGCTCCCATGTGCCCCGGGGCCTCCTTCCTGCTGCCTGACCCTGCAGGGACACCAGCCCCTGGCCAGGCCCCCCTGACCCTGCAGCCCCATGGCTGCCTCCCCAGGGCTGCACAGGCCCAGCCCCAGGAGGAGCCAAAGGAGGAGGAAAATACTGGGGAGGAACAGGGAAAAGAGACAGAGCAGGAAAGGGATGGAGCTTAAGGAGACAGCGAGTGCAGGAGGAGAAAGAGCAATAAAGAGCAGGAAAGAGGGACAGAGAGAGGATTGGAAGGGCAGAAAGGAGGATGGGGGGATACACAGACACAGGCAGGGAGTGGGACAGGGGGGCAGAGAGACAGAAAAGGCAGCAGGACAGTGAAGTGACAGAGAATTGAGACAGGGATTAGGACAGAAGGGAATAGGGAAGGACAGAGAAAGAGAAAGGAGCAAAAGCAAAGCATCCAGAGAGAGCGAGGAACAGAGGGATGTGGATCAGCAGAAGGCGCAGGAGGGTGGAACAGCGATGGGCTGAGAGAGTCAGAGGAAGAGCTAAAAGGGGGTGGGGAGCAGGATGGAGGTCTGGAGAGAAGAGAGAAGCTGCAGCCAGCTGAGCAAGAGAGATGGGCAGGAAAGTGGGGACAGGCTGTGGGGGGAGAGAGCGAAATCACCCAGCCAGGCTTTGCTTTTGTGTGGTGGTTTTGCTTTCAAACAGCAACTGTTTCAGCTCTAAATACCACCTTGCCAGGAAAAGGGAAGCAGGCTTCCCCGGTGGGACACCCTTAACACCCCGAGCAGCCGGCGCTGACAGAAAGGAACGACGCTGCCGATGCTGCCCTGGGCTCGGGCACTTCAGTCCCGGTGCCGGTGCCAAAGCCGTTCCCCAGCTGCACACAGCCCCGCTCACTGCTGCTGCCCACGCTCCTGCCTGCGGCTACAGGCAGCTGCCCTGGCTCTGCAGTGCTCCCCAGGAACGGCAGCACCAGGCAGCTCAGAAACCCCACCCTGCCTGCCAAAGGCTGACAGCAGCTTCATGCTGGGCAATCTTTCCTCTTCTCAGGCCTCAGTGCTGCTCCCTCCCAGGAGAGACTCGGGGCTTCAGGCTCAGCCCCACAGCAGGAGAGTGCCAGGGCTGCAAAGCTGCACAGCAGAACGGGGAATCAGGCTCTGCCTTTGCTTTCCAGGCTGTCTCCTCAACACAGCCCTTGAGACAGATGCTGTGCCTCAAGCACATGTCACACCCAGCCACTTGAGCAGTACTGTGCCTGTTTCTTCTCCAGCAAGTGGGGGACAGGAAGGACAATAGAATATGTCAGAGCAAGCTCACAGAGACATCCTGTGAAGACTGAGAACTAAATGTTCTTTCAAGCTGGGGCAAGTACTTTTAATTATAACACAACAAGGAGCCGTGTTTGCCCTGTGAAACAATGCTGGGGAAAAGCGTTGATGTGACAGAACAAAATACAATGACATAGAACATAAACAGAAAATAAAACGTAACAAGATGCTTCTCTAATGGCAGCAGGTCCCACACTGATGGAGAGCTGCAGGTCAGGCTGTGGGTTTCGGTCTTCTCTTCTCTTCTCTTCTCTTCTCTTCTCTTCTCTTCTCTTCTCTTCTCTTCTCTTCTCTTCTCTTCTCTTCTCTTCTCTTCTCTTCTCTTCTCTTCTCTTCTCTTCTCTCTTCTCCTCTCCTCTCCTCTCCTCTCCTCTCCTCTCCTCTCCTCTCCTCTCCTCTCCTCTCCTCTCCTCTGTGTTGAAGTCAGCATTCAGGTTTCTTCTAAGTTTGTGTTGGCCTCTTTGTCTGTGTCAACTTCTCCCCTTCCTGACATTCCTGCCAGAGACACCACCCAGATGCCAGATATCCCAGTTCATTTTCAGCCTCTTGTCTGGCAGTGTGCTCTGATCATGCAGCTGCTTGATCCTGCTGGGATGCACCCACAGGGTGACCACAGCTCTCTGGGTGATCAGTACCATCTAGAAAAGTCCTTTCCACTTCTGTTTCCGTGGTTCCCATGACCGTGTCCTGAGACACAGCCAGCCTCTGGGCTCCAGCTGTGCTGCACAGCAGTGTCCAGGGACAGCGCAGCGCTCACAGAACAGGGCACAACAGAGGGCAGAACCTTTCCTAGACAGATCACATGCTGGTTCAGGGAAGCTTTTCCTACAGGTTCCAGATTTGCTCCTCGTTCTGGCACCTGATAAACCTTATTGGGATAACCTGTCACTCAACAAACCCTTCTGAGCTTCCAGCTGCCCCCATCACTGTGGAAGTTGTCCATCAAAGCACTGCAGCCTGGAGCTCCTGATCAGCAAAATTCCCCAGCAGGCAGCTTACAGAAAGGCCAGAACTTGGAGCAGTGGCAGCAGCCCCTGTGTCTATTCTCTGTCTCCACTGATAACAGGAGAGACCAAGGGCAATGGAGAAGCAGCCGAGCTGGTGCTGCCCACGGTGTTCTGCTTCGTCTGAGTTTCAGAGCCTATGAATGCCCAGTGCTCAGCTCCCTTCTTTCTCCTGTGTCTTTTAAACATCTGGCAAACATTCCCTGTGGTGCTGGTTTTTCTCCCTCCATCTTTCCCATGACTAATCTTACAATTGAGCTGTGAAATCCTTGGGGATGTGTCTGTCTCAGGGACATCTTGTCCCAGCAGCATGGGGGAGCATCCTCTGCACGGTGACAGGCCTTTGATAAGAGGGATGTCAGAGTGCTCCACTCACTCAGCTGCTGGCAGAGGCATCCTTGTCTTTGTGCAAATGCTCTCTGTTGACTCAGTAGTAGAGACAGTCGTTTGTCTCTTTGTCCAACTCCTGTTGCAGGAAATAAGTGGCCATGAAGGTTTCATCAAAGTCCAGGTTGTTCACGCTGGCTTCAGTGAGGAGCTGCTGCTGCTCCTGGCCATCCTGGAGCTGGTGGATGTGGTGCCCGTGTGCCGTCCGCTCTGGCTCGTGTTCTGCGGGGCTGTTTGGTTCTGTGAGCTCCAGAAGTGGAGAGTCACGGTTCGAGATGGTGATGAAGCTGCTTTCTGAGTCAGAGTCACTGTCCACATTGCTGTTGAAGCTGGTTTTGGTGTCAAAGCCTCCACGTCGGTTGGTGTAGAAGAAGGCTTCCCAGTCCAAGTCCCCTTGCAGTGCCCCCAGCTCCGGCTGCTGCTCCGGGCTCAGCAGGGCAGGGCTGCAAAGTCGAGCCACCTTGGCCATTCCTGCAGGCGATGGCTTCTTGCGCTTCTGCCCTGCTTTGCCATCTGCTGCAGCCAGGGTCTGGTTGCTGGTGGCTTCTTCAAACTCCTTCAGCCGCTGCTGCACCTCCCTGTTGACAGTTAGGATGGAAGTGTAGGTGCCAGAGGAGGTGTCTGTGCAGGTGAGGCTCCCTGTGCCTTGTGGGGCTGTTGCAGGACAGGCCGGGTGGGTCTGTGCTTGGGGCATCCTCCGCTGTTTGCAGGCAATGTCTCTGCTCAGTTTAGTGTCAAGTTCTCCACATGAGTTGGTGTTGCAGATGGCTTCACAGTCAAAATCCTCTTCCAGTGCCCTCAGCTCCGGCTGCTGCTCCTGGCTCAGCAGGACAGGGCTGCAAAGCCGAGACACCTTGGCCATTGGTTTGGGTGATGGCTTCTTGTGCCTCTGCCCTGCTTTGCCATCTGCTGCAGCCAGGGTCTGGTTGCTGGTGGCTTCTTCAAACTCCTTGAGCAGCTGCTGCAACTCCCTGTTGACATCGAGGATGGAAGTATATGTGCCAGAGGAGGTGTCTGTGCAGGTGAGGCTCCCTGTGCCTTGCAGGGCTGTTGCAGGACAGGCTGCGTGGCTGTGTGCTGGGGGCATGCTCCGCCCTTTGCAGGCAATGTCTCTGCTCACTGTGGTGTCAAACCTTGTTTTCCTGTCAAGGTCTCCACGTGGGTTGGTTTTGAAGGTGTCTTTTCTGTCCAAGTCTGCTTTCAGTGCCCCCAGCTCCGGCTGCTGTTCCTGGCTCAGCAGGGCAGGGCTGCAAAGCCGAGACACCTTGGCCATTCCTGCAGACGATGGCTTCTTGCGCTTCTGCCCGGATCTGCCATCCGCTGCAGTCAGAGACTCGTTGCTGGTGGCTTGTTCAAAGTCTTCGAGCAGCTGCTGCAACTCCCTGTTGACACTGAGGATGGAAGTGTAGGTGCCAGAGGAGGTGTCTGTGGTGGCCAGGCTCCCTGTGGCATGCGGGGCTGTTGCAGGACAGACCGTGTGGCTCTGTGCTGGGGGCATCCTGCTCTGTTTGCAGGTCCCACTCTTGAGCCTCTGGGCATATTCGGGGTGAAGCATCCAAAAGCCGCCTCTGCCTGTCTCCCCCTTCTCCTGGGGCACCCTGATGAAGCTCTTGTTCAAGGAGAGGTTGCGCCGGATGGATCTCTAGAGCCAGAAGAGAAGCAGCAAAGCAAAAGCAATGGTGAGTGTTGGGCTGGTGCTGCGGCACCGAGCTGCGTGGGGCTGGGGGAAAGGCACATTGTGGCCTGGGGGCAAAGAGAGGAGACAGCAATGTCAGGGCATCCTGGGCTCCATGGGCAGAAGAAGCTTTTGTGTGTCTTGTGCAGAGCTTGGTTAGGAACATAACCAAAAACAAAAGAAAGGAAAAGAAGAAAGAGGAAAGTGAAATAGGGAAAGGAAAGGAAAGGAAAGGAAAGGAAGGAAGGAAGGAAGGAAGGAAGGAAGGAAGGAAGGAAGGAAGGAAGGAAAGAGGAAAGAAAAAAAAAGGAAGACAGGAAAAAAAGGAAAAAAACCCCAAAAATGTTGAAAAACACACACACAAAAAAGAAGTGGAAATTAAGAGCAGGAGCACAGAAATCCCTGCAAACAATCCAAGCTGTGCTCAGTGCACAGGGACAGTTGATTGAAACTTTAACGCTCACAGACTTGCAGCTCTGCTCCACATCTGCTCCCCATCTGCTCCCCATCTGCCCTCCTCAGCCCAAACTCCCTGCAGCCCGGGCTGCCTCTGTTCTTCCCTGGCTGCTTCACACCTTGAGCATTCCTGCCTGCAACAGCCCTCTGCAGAGAAGGGCTGGAAACCTTCCTGCCTTTGTTACTAAGCACAGTTGATGACGAGCACGGTGAGGATCCAGCCGTGAGTTGGAGGAGAAACCACCCCACTGGCACACAGCTCCTGTCCTGAATCCCTCCCGTAGGTGCCCCCAGCACTGGGGATGGGGAGGAATCAAGTGGGCCTGGAGAGGAACCAGCAGGTCCCCTTCCCTTCCCTTCCCTTCCCTTCCCTTCCCTTCCCTTCCCTTCCCTTCCCTTCCCTTCCCTTCCCTTCCCTTCCCTGTGCGGGGCTTCAGGAGCTGCTGCACACCCCCCTGCCTGAGGACAAGGTGGCCACACCTGGGCAGGGGGTTGCAGGGTCGTGCCCAGCCCTGCCTGGAGCAGCCCCCAGGATGGTTGGCACGCTCTGGCTTTGGGCTGGCAGGAACACAAGGGGAAGGATGAGCCACCTGGGTCCCCTCCTGCCCTGCCCCGGCCCACAAAGCCTCAGCCCCAAGCTGCTGCCCATCCCAGCCCCTCCTCAGCAGCTGCCCATGCTGCTCTCCTCCCAGCAGCACCCAGCATCCCCGCAGGCCCTTCCCCTGCACGCTGGGGCTCTGCAAAGCCCTCCCCAGCCCTGTGGGCACAGGGGCTCAAAGGCAAGAGCTCTGCCAGTCTCCTACCTGCCAGCTGGGATCAGCGTGTCGGAAGTAGCTGAAGTTGTCCCTGATCCACTTGTAGATGTCAGAGAGGGAGATGCTGGGCTTCTGGCTGGCTTCCATGGCCATGCAGATGAGGCTGGCGTAGGTGTAGGGTGGCCTGACAGAAGGGTTGCTCCTGTGGCCAGTGTCCTGTGCGAGCTCAGGGCTCAGCACCATGGTGTGATGCTGCGTTCTGGAGGCTGAGGAGGAGATGGGCTGGCAGGGGGAGTGGGACAGAGCAGCAGGAAGACTTGGCCAAGCTGGTGTTGGCCAAGGAGAAGTCCTTCAGTCCCAGGAAGGAGACCCGGGGCAGCCGCTGCACGGGCGAGAGGCAGCGGGCTGAGGCTCCCCGAGGCTCCACGGCTGTTTTCTCTCAGCTCGAAAGCCGCAGCGCCGGCGTGTGTGAGGCAGAAGGCAGCGGGCAGCGAGCAGCCCGAGCAGCCGGCTGGCGAGTGCGGCCCCGCTCCAGGCCGAGCCCCCGCAGCCGCGGCGAGGAGATTTCTTGCACCCCAGCTGCCTCCTCCCTGCAGCCCTGCTCAGTGTCAG
Source organism: Colius striatus (assembly GCF_028858725.1). Lineage (NCBI taxonomy): Eukaryota > Metazoa > Chordata > Aves > Coliiformes > Coliidae > Colius > Colius striatus. Next base: position 945,177 of record NC_084768.1, read on the forward strand.
ACTTTTCCCGAGAGTGTGAACAATGCTCTGCCTCTAGCAGAACCTCTCAGTTATGGCCAGTAGTGATCCCAGAGCCCATCCCAGGGGAGGGGCAGCGCTGTGGCCGTCACCAAGGGAGACAGAGAACATTGTGCGCTGCTGATGTCACACAGGGGCTGTTCCAGACCCCAGCCGGCGTTTGTGACCTCACCTGGCCAGGGACTATAAAGCTTCCCAGCGGGACAGCCAGAGCCAGTTGGGCTGAGCTGCCCTCGGGAGGACTCAGCTCCTCCTTTGGCTACTTGCCTTCCTGCTTTCTTCCAGCCATTTCTCATTTGCTGCCCACTTCTCAACTCCCGTCCTCTTCCAAAGGTAAGGATGACCTTACCTCTCAGGACAGAGAAGAGGATGTAGACAGGGCTGACAGGAGAGGCTGCTCTGCACCTCCCAGTCCATTTCCATGCTGAGCTCTTCCACCCCCAGAGCCTGGCCAAGGCTATGGGTAGTGTTGCTGTCTGCTAATTCCTCTGTTTGCCCCAAAATGAGGCTTTGGAAGCTAAAAGCAATGCTTTGGGCCCAAACATGAGGGTGTAGAGCACAGAGCAATAGCTCAAGCAATGCCTGTTCCCTTCCCTGGGAGTACTTGACCATGCTGTCTGTGTCTCCTGCTAGATCCTGCTGAGCTCTGTGCAATGGCTCTTCGCTTTGCCAGCGTGATCCCCTACGTTGTGCCTGGAGCGCTGGCACTGCTGGGCTGCTGGTGGCTCTACTCCTACCGCAGAGAGCAGGCCAGAGCTGGTGCTGAAGCGGCAGCAGCTGCTGAGGAAGCACAGCAGAGAGGAGGGACAGAGGAAGAGTCCTGGCCCCAAGGGGAAGCCTGTGTCCCTCAGGAGCTGCCTTTGTCATCAGCAGAGCAATGCCCAGAGACCGACCTTCGGGATGCGTCAGCACCAACTGCTGAGCCCAGCACTGCTGAGGGTGACACGGCAGGAGCAGAGACAGGAGGATGTGCAGAGGAGAGCGGCGTCCCTGCTGCTGTTTCTGTCCCTGTGCAGAGCACAGTGTCCCGGCAGCGCTGCAGCCAGCCCCGCACAAGGCTCAGGCTCAGGCGCCGACGCAGAGCAGCGGCCGGCAGCAGCGCCGGCAGCGCCAGGAGCCGGGCAGGAGCCGAGCAGTGCCCAGAGCGCTCCCGGGGAAGCGGCCACAGGCGCTGAGGAAGCGCAGGAGGAACGAGGGCTAGAGGAGGAATCCCGGCCCGAAGCAGCAGCCGCCGTCCCTGCTGGCTGTTGTGCCCTCCCGCTTCCTGAGAGCGCAGTGTCCCAGGCAGGGCTGAGGCTGAGCTGCCAACCCAGCCCCGCGGCCGGCAGCAGCGCCGGCAGCGCCAGCAGCGTGTGCGGGACCCCGCCGGAGCCGAGCCGTGCCCAGAGCGCTGCTGCGCTGCCGCCATCCCCGCAGGCAGAGCCCCGGGCTGTGAGCGGGGCCGTTGCCGGCTGTGGCACACGCAGCCCCTTCCCCGCCGCTCAGCACACGGCTGCCAGGAGGTTTGCTGGCGGCTGGATGCCGGCGGGCAGCGAAGTGGAGCCCGCGCCAGGTAAGGGCTGCTCGGCCCCCTTGGGCTCTTTGGCTCTTGGCTCCTAGATCCTAGATGGTGTGTGCTGGGGAAGGGCTCGCTGTGTGTGAAGGGCTGCTGCTCAACTCGGGCCTCCTGTGGTGGCATTCCCAGAGCTGGGCTGGGTGGTCCCCAGGCATCAAGGGAAGCTTTCAGTGGGCTCTGTGTGATGGGACTTGACCCTTTCTGACATCCCGGGGAACCTGAGGCAGGAGCATCCCAACAGAACGCGGAGCAAGTGCTCAGTGGCATCTCTCTGCAAAAGGATCTCGTCTCCTGGGCTGGTGTGTGGGAGCTGCGTTGTGTGGGCTGTCTGAATGCTGACATGGTGCCTTTCTGGCAGGTTTCAGTGCAACTAACATGAACTTGGAGGACACTGACGGTCTCGAGGGGCAGACAGTGAGTCGCCAGAACCGGCGCCGAAAGAAAAAGTCCCGGCAGTCCAATGTCCTGGTGTGGGAAATAGAGGTGCCCAAGGTAAGCAGCCACTGTCCTGCTCGTGCCTCCTGCCCTGCCCTACACATCTCCTGCTTCTTCCATCTCAGGGCCACCCCAGGGAGATACAGAGCCAGCCAACAAGGGTTTCAGCGTTTAGCTGTTAGGGCTACACCCTGGGATGGTTGCTGGAGTCCCTTTTCTCCATCACTTTCCACCTTGATCTGTCAGGGTGATGCTTTGAAAGCCTTCAGAAGGCTTTGAGGGTTCACAGTCCCTGAGAGCAGGGGATGAGTTGTGGTGCTTTCCCCTGTGCAGGAGGGTCACGTTCCCGCTGCCTGTCCAAACCCACCCTCCAAATGAGCTGCAGGGACCAGGAAGATGGGCAAAAGAAGCCCCAGGGCACAGTGGGGTTTGATCTACATTTCTCTCCTTGACTCTTGCTTTCTTGTCTCTCATCAAGGATACAGTCACACAATTGATTGGCAAACAGGGACAGGTTATTAACAGCTTGAGGAGAGAGTCTGGGGCCACAATTTCTCTCTCAGCGCTCCCTGACATTGATGACTACCAAGTCTGTCAAATCAAAGGTAAGAGGAATGCCTCTTTGTTAAGGGTCTAGGATGTAGCCTGGGGGCCTTGAATTAGACTAGAAATGGATTCAGTGGCTTGGCAAGGCCACGGCTTTTACCCAAGTGTTGTGCTCAGGGCTGTTCCAGCTGAGGGATGTGGCAAGTGGCCTGGGCCTGGGCACGTGCAGCCTCTGTTGTAGGGCTGGGAATGCATTTGAGCAGCTTTGGCTGCTGGAGCTGAACCAGCCCCTTTTGCAAGATCCCTTTGGGCTTGAAGCAGCAGATAGGGGATGCTTTTCAGCATCCTAAACTAGAAAGATATTGGATCATTTGGGGCTGAGAAGTATCTGCCAGCCAATTGGGTCCCTGCTGAAGGCCAAAGCCGTTGCAAGTGGGGCCTGGGGCTCTGAGCTGCTCACGGTGCTTGGATATCAGGGTCAATCTGCTCCAACTGAACTGGTTGATGCAGTGCAGGAGGCTTCTGGCAGCTGGGTTCCTTCCCATGGCAGGGCTGGAGGTGTCCTCAGCCTCCCTGTGCTGCTGACCTTGGGTGGGATTTTTGTCTTCCAGGCCTCTCCCATCAAGTGAACAGAGCGCTGAGCCTGATTGGCAGGAGGTTCCAGCACCTGTGTCTGGACAACAAACACTGTGCTCGTTTCTGCTGGCAAAAGGTTATGTTCTAGAAGGATGTAGGAAGGGGTGCAGCACATGTGTGCAGTTGTGTTGGGTCCCAGCTGATGAGCAACAGCGTCACTCACCATCCCTATTGTACATCCCCTTGTGCATTGTTAGAACTGTTTCTCCTGCCCTTGTTCCTTCTTGTTGTTCCATTAAACTGTTCTGACTGCAACCTACAGGAGTTTTTGGGTGTTTTCCCTTGTGTCTGGTTCCAACAGTGAGCCAGCAGCCTCCTGGCTCTTTGTCCCCGGCTGAGCTTCCCCAGCCAGCCCTTGGCACAACCAGCTCTGAGCCACAGGCGTCCGTGTGGGGGGGAGAGAGGTGCAGCCGTCAGCTGCTCCCACGAGTCAGAGGCAGCCTGAGCTGGAACCTTCCCTGACTGATTCACGAGGGTGTCTTCCCCAACAGCCCCCTTTCTTAAGCCCTTTGCAGAGTCCTTTTCCCTCCCAGGTGGGGCTGGAGTGACTCTGGGCACACAGACCTTCATCAGGAGTGCTGGGAAATGCTCTGGCTTTGCTTACCAAGCTGTAGGGTAAGGAGAATGCAGAGCACACGCTCAGTGAGGGCTGGTGGCACCTGGGAGGTGGGTGGCTTTGGCATGGAGCTGTGTTTTGGTAGTAGAATGAGATTCTCATCAGCAAAGTTCACCCCAAGCCCAGCATTTTCTCACACATTGACAGACTCTTGGCCCAGGGTGTCAAACATGCAGCTTATGAGCTCCACAGTACCCTGCAGCTCCCTTCTTCTGCAAGAGCTCACAGGACCTGCCCACAGAGTCTCCGCTCTGACCCAGCCTCTGTGCTGGGGGTGTGGAGGGAATGGTCACAGGCTACGGCGCTGATGCCGAGGCCGTTGGCCAGGAGGGCAGCCAGGGAGATGCCCAGGCAGAGCCCAAAGTGCAGCAGCTGCAGCTCCCCCTGTCTGCTAAGAGCAGGAGCAGGAACTGGCTGATGCAGCTGCTGCTGGGCTGTTGTTCCTTTGAAGGAGAGACTTTTAAAAACAGCAAAGTGCATAAAATAGAAGACAGACTCCTCCGAGCAAAGCCACTCCATTCTTCAGGCAATCACTCTCCCAGTGAAGTGCATTTTTCTGCTCTGCTGTGTGTTGGCTGTGAGGGGCAGGAGCTCTGCTCCTGTGCTGCTGAGGAGTCAGCTTTTCTGTGTCAGGGGGTGCTCTCTTTTGGGACAGACCTCACTTTTATCCCTGAAAATTGGAGGCACAGGACGTGGAAAGGGCTCCTCTCTCTGTGCCTTAGTGCAGTCAGGAGAGCTGCAGTGCCCATTAGTCTTTTTCCTCTCTGCCCTGTGTTTTCCCTTGAGCTGCCTTGAAGATGACTTCACACACAAATAACTCCTCAACAAGCATCTGGGCTGTAAGTCCAGCAGGACAGTCCTGTTGCAAAGGGCACTTCTGCAGACTCTTCTCTGTCCCACCCTGGCGATGGAGCTGTCCTGGACAAAGCAGGACACAACTCCTGCTCCAGAGAAGCAAAGGGAACAGGATCACAACAATCAGAATATCAGAGCAATCCTAATGAGGCTGAGGAAGGGACCCTGACTCTGGAAGCCAAAGTGTGCTGAGTCCTGACACTCCCTGCTTCATCCTCCTCTCAGAGGTACAAATGAGGGATTTGTTTGCTCTTCAAATGAGAGACGAATTTCTATGTCCCATTGCCCAGCCAGACACCCCAGAGGTGAAGAGTGTTAGAACAGGATCCTTCCCTTTCAGACAGCCCCTGCTTGAATATGTGCACTGGGAAATGTCCCGGGGCTGGTCTGGAGCTCTGAATGGCTTTCAGTGCTTAACAAAGACAGAATTGCCAGGTGTAGGAGGGGAATTGCTGTGTTTCCTGAGAAATCATTGAAAAGGGTGAATGAAAAACAGTTCCAACAGGTCTGTGTGAAAGATTCACCGAGGAGGGCAAGGGGAGAACTTCCCAGCATGGCCATGGCAACTCAGGATGGCTGCTGCTGCCTCGCAGATCTTGCCATGGGATGTGTAGGAAAGGACCAAACCAAGGCAAAGGGTGAGATCAGGTGGTTTCTGGAGGAACAGGGGTGGGAAAACAGAGAGAAAAGGGGTTGAAAGGAGCAGGTCACATGTAAACAGGGGGCTGATCAGTCCTTGCAGCTGATCTCCACAGCCTGTCCTGCTTTCCTAATACCTGCACATCCAAGTGCTTTCTAGGGCAAGGGAGCTCTCTGCTCTAGGTACAGATGGAGGTCCGAATGCCAGCCCATCTGAGTGTGAGCCACAAGTGGTCAGGTCTAGTGTTCTCTGCCGGGGACAACTGGTGAGAGCAGTGGGTGTGTGTGTAACACTGGTGTGGGTGTGTGTGTCGTGGTTTGGCTCAACCAGCCCAGCAGCACCACCACAGTCTCTCGCCCGGTGCCCCCATCCACCCCCACCCTCGTTAGGATGGCAGAGGCCCCAGCAAAATGGCACTAAAAAGACCACCAAGGTCGTTGTGGATGGAGACAAGGGCAGGGAGGGCTCGCTGCCAGTGACGGTTTCGGACAAAACAGACTCCAGTGCTCGACTGAGAGAGGAGAGTAGGAAAGGTTATTCTACAAGAAATACGAAGGTGGGAGCTGTCCTCATCCGTGTGCAGTCAGTCTGCTCAGCCCAGACTCAAACAAAGGCTGCCCTGGGACCCCTCTGCAGGAGTAGGGTACCTGAGGCTGGGGCCTTTCTGCTGTCCCTCAGGATCTCCTCTCTCTCTTTCTCGGCTGCAGACTGGCTTTTTCAGTCTGGGCTGAGCAGTCTCAGTGCATACAACTGAGCAGAGCTCCCACAGCAAAAGGGCCTGGAAGGCAGAACTTTGCTGGCTAGAGAGGATTTTGGATGCTGGCACAGATGATGAATCGCCAGCTTGGCAGAGAGCGGGGGCCTTGGTGCGAGCTGAGCTGTGTCCAGAGGGGCAGGGTGCTCCTCTCCAGCTTGAGAGGTCTAGCAGGGAAGCTCGGGCTCTGTGGTGAGGACACCCTGGGTCTGCCTGGGCTTTCCTGCAGGCAGCAGCAGAGGCCAGGAATGGCCCAGCTCAGCACACTCCGGGCCCATGGGATGGACACCTTGTGACTGGGCTTGTGGTGCCAGCTTTGACATGAACAAACCATTCTTCAAAGCTGGCCATGGTCAGGGAATCATCGAATCACAGAATCACAGAATGGTGGGGTTGGAAGGGAGCTTTAGAGATCATCTCGTCCAACCCCCCTGCTAAAGCAGGTCCATCTCCATCAGGTCACACAGGAACGTGTCCAGGCCGGGCCTGAAAACCTGCAGAGCAGGAGCCTCCACACCCTCCCGGGGCAGCCTGTGCCAGGGCTCCCTCACCCTTCCTCTAAAGCAGCTTTTCCTTCACCGAAACTTCTTCTGTTCCAGCCCTTGTCCATCGCCCCTGGTGCTCTCACTGGGCACTGCCATCCCGCCCCATCCCCTTGCCATGCAACTGTCAAAGCCCCAAAGTGCCGAGCTGCTGGCTTCAGTCTTCTTCCCCACGGCGTGTCCCCCCTGGCCAAGCCCCAGTGCCAGGGACCCCCAGCCCAGGGCTGCGTCACGGGCTCGTCTTTATTGCAGGAGCCACGGCGGCACAGCAGCGGTGCTGGTGGCGGCCGGGAGGCTCAGGCCTGGCGGCAGCGGCGGATCAGAGCCGGCCGGGCTCAGCCACGGCGGCGGCCGCGCGTCCCGCGGCGGCTCCTCACGGGCCGCGGGCACATGGGCTGCCCGGCCCTGCGGGCGCTCTCGGCTCAGCCCTGCGGGCTCTCTCGGCTCGACCCTGCGGGCTCTCTCGGCTCAGCCCTGCAGGCTCTCTCGGCTCGGCGTGGGCCCCGGGAGCGGCGGCTCCTGCTGCGGCTCCTGCTGCGGCTCCTGCTGCGCGCTCTGCGGCGCCGGGCCCGGGCCATGCTGCCGCTGCCCGAGCGTGCTGCTCAGCCGCTGCCGCGCTGCCGGCTCCCTGCCCCCGGCCCGCTTTTACAGGGCTGCTGGGGCCGGGCCCTTGGGGACGGCGGCACCTTCTCTGGCCCATCAACGCTCTCGGGCACCTTCTCTGAGCACTCACATCACCAGGGTGCAGCACCAAACATCAAGAACACACGATTTGGCCTGGAGGCTGGAAAACTCAGCTTCAGAATTCCAGCTTAGTCCTGTCCCCGTCCTTCTTTGGCACCTGGTGCAGGATCCACACTTCACAACCAGCAGCTGCCTCTGTTTGCTCTTCACAGGGGTTTCTTAGCTTTTAGGGAACTTTCACACGATTCCACACACGTTCTTCAGCATCATTCCCTCTCTGAAGGTCTTTCATCCGTTTCAGATTTCCTTAAAAACGAGCTTGATCTCGTAATTCCTGAGACAAAAACTGACCAATACTCACAAAAGCCACCAGTCTGCAGCCCTGTGAAAGTCTGTCTGTGCTTTTACACGAGACAGACCAAAGAGGAGATGAAGATCATTTCTCTCACTCATCTGCTCCAAAGGGCTTTGGGGTAATGGTTACAATCAGAACAGGGGGATGCAGAAAACCCAGCAGCTGCACCTTTTCACTTTCTCTCCTCCTCATGCCTGCCAGGAGGTGAAGGGTGTCTTCACAGAGCAGATTTAGTCAAGAGACACCTGCTCCTGAGCAACTGCTGCCCCATTACAACGGTCAGCCAGCTGTCACCTCTGCCACATTGGAGCTACTCACCTACACAAGATTCCCCTGTCACTGCCAATCCCTTGCATCATCCCTCTCACCATCCAGGCGTGGAGTGGAACTGCTCCCGAGTCCCCCAGACAACCTGCTTCTCCACCACAGACATTTCCACAGTTGGAAAGCTCCTTTTCCACCTTTCTGTATTCTATCAGTTCCTTGGCCAAATCCCTTGTACACTCATCAAGTTTGCACTTTCTCTTTTCCCTGTTCAAACAAGCTTGCCCTCTAGATGACTTTGCTCTTGCTTTAGTTTGGCATGTTTCCCATCTGCACCTAAAAGCACATGGGAAAAAGCCCTTTGTCCCTTCTGCTGGTGCCAGATGCAGTTGAGTGTAACTGCAGCCCAAAACGCCACCGAGACGCAAAGATGGAGAACAGGGCAACTTCATGGAGCTGTCCCTAAGGACAGATACATGGCTGGGGGAGAAGCTGCAGAACAACCTCACTTCAGCACTTTGGTGTCTTCTGTGTTGATGTTGTTCTTCAGAGTCACTTACCAAAAAGGTCCATGTGGCCTTTCAGCATGGAGAGAGAGGGGCGCTGCTGGAGGGAGAGCAGAGGCCACAGCAGGCACAGGTTCCCTGGCAGCCCGGCTGCCACAGATGCTGCACCAGGGCCCAACCATGGCAAAGCAGCAGTAGGCCAAGAAGCTGCAGAAGCTGGTGGGATGATGAGTGGATGCTGCTGGCTGGAAAGGGTTGGCTGGAGAACAGGCTGCAGGTTGTGTGTTCTCGCTTGTTTGAGGAGTGGGGCTGGAGGTGGAGGCGGCGGCAGCTGCTGCTGAGGCTGCTGCTGGATCTGCTGACTGCAGCCAGTGTCATTCCTGAAGCTGTTCACAATCTGGAGGCAGAAAAACAGTTACAAAAAGGCACCATGAAACTTCAGGAGAGTCAGGAACAAAAGCCTCCACAGAGGGAAATGATGGCTATCCCTGTAAGGGCTGTCAATCCTAAAATCAACCCAGAGACAGAAACCTGAGCACATCCCACTAAAGGCTGATAAGAATGACTGGTCACTCAGAGCAGCTGCATTCGAAGCACTTGAGTGTTAACAGCCCATTGGAAAGGGAGGCAGCTGTGTGGAACAAGCGTGACCTGAACTGGCCACATTGTCTGTAAGGAGCTGCCAGCTTCTCTAACAACAGATCATGGCCTGGAGAAGCCAGCAGGGCCTCAGCCCATTGAGCTTTGCCTAAGGAGACCTCAATGAACATTTCCTTCCCTTCCAACTGTTTGCAAACAGACTTTCCTCACAAGCCCTTTCCACCCAAGCCATGGCGCTACCTGGCGTAGGAACTCGTTGGCCTCTCCAGAGTCAGGAGGAACGTCTGTCCGATGTAATGTTGGGCACTGATGTGCCTCAGGCTCCAGCAGGGCTGTTCTAATACCTGTGATGAATTGGAACCATCAGAATGGCTCTGAGCCAAACTAAGGAAAGGTCAATGACAATCAGTTCCAAAAGCACGTGGGTTAAATGCCTGCCTGTCTGTCTGTGGCAGACCCCAGTAAGTCACCAGAGCTGGCTGTACAGTGTTGTGGGAGACAAAAGGGCTGTGGGCAGCCCAAATGCCTTCCATATCCACTCTGGAATTCGCCTGCACCATTATGCTCTCTTCTCATACCCCACCTTCTGCCTGTAGAGATCATTTAAGCAGAGACATTCCAAGGGAAAAAAGAGCTGGCTGCCTTTTGTTTCTGTCTTTAGCACGAGAAGAGCCCTTTGCTGTTCTGAGGGTACTTCAGTATCCAGAAGAACAGGTAACAGAGTGTCATCTCCTCTTTCAGCTTTCACAAGGTGAGATGTGATGTTTGGAGTTAACAAACATGGCAGTAACACACACAGTCCTCACAGTCACTGTTTCGACAGCAGGGAATAACAGCTGCGTCTGTCATTAACTCTTTACACAGGGGACATAACAGCTCCTCAGGAGTAGGAACAGCTGAGGAGGAGGAGGAGGAGGAGGATGGCTCCTGTGGCCAGAAGGGAGGCTTTTCCTTCTTCTTCCGAGCACAAGCTGCCCTGAAGGGAGGGAAGGGAAAGAGAAAGAGAAACATTAAAGATGAGGAAAGGAAAAGTCATCCTCTCAGACTAGTCAAATCCCTTTCTGACAGCTGGAAATGCGTGGAATGAATCCCACCTCTGCTCTGGCAGAGGGTCAGTGCAAGATGCAGGCTCACGAGGAGTTTAGTCTCCGAGTCATCACACTGCAGAGAAGGAGGAAATCTTTGTAACAGCTTCTGTAAAAGGAGCCCTATGACAGAAAACCACAAGTGCTCCCAATCCCTTTTTCACACAGCCACTCTTGTCAGCACACAGCAGCACCTGCTCAGTTCAGAGCAACAGCACAACTTCAGCCTGTTTCACACGTGCCATCTGATCAAAGGCAGAGGAAATCTCCAGCCTCAGCCAGTGGTGAAAGTTGACAAGAAGCCTTTGAAACTGAAACCAGAGGCAAAAGGAGCTTTCCAAGAGAAGGACTCCCCAGGAACAGCACTGAACTCTTGGTCAGAAATGCAGGTTCTTGGCACACCACAAGATGAAGCAGCTTCCAGGGGCAGCAACAGCAGGACTGCACTGTCTGCATCTTGGAACGGAGGACAGATGGGAAGGTTGAGATACATTGACACTGCTGCCTCCCTCAGAAGGACGGATGCTGGCCATTCTGGCTGCTCTGCCTCTCTCTCTCTCTCTCTCACACACACACACACACACACGGTTCCTCTTGCTCACTGTCTGGCCAGTCCAATTAGCTCCCCACTTACACATTAGTGGCTGGGATGGCGTATTTCCCGTCGCTCGTCAGCATCGCGCCCTCGTGTTGGGATCATCCACCTCCACCATGAAACTCCTGGGAATTCCAGTGCTCCTTTTCATTCTGGGAACAGTGTCACAAGGGATCAGAACTTCAAATAAAGCACTTGCAGCCAGCACAAAGCGGGGAGAACAGACTCTAAAGCCTGAACACCAGAACGCTGTGTTCTGAGAGTCCAGAGACTGTGGAGATCTCTCTGTGCACAGACACTGCTCTCTCGTGGTCCATTCAGTGCAGCTAAAAGCCCCTCCAAGGCCCATTTCTCCTTTAGCAGCTATTGCACAAAGCATGACAAAGTAGCATTGGCTACTCACAGAGCAGACGTTTGGCTGGTGGCTTTAACTCCTGCAGGTGGGATTCTTCTGTCTATAACCGATGAGTTCCTAGGGATCAAGGCATTCTCATCGGTGTATTCTGAAAGCAAAGTCAGCACAGAAAAAGCTGTCAGTCAGTTTGTGAGCAAGTGTCTGAATGTGGAGTGTCAGAGCCCTTCAGAGAACCCCGCTACAGACAGGACAGCCCCATATTACATCTAACATCGTGCACTTCTCATCTCAACACACGAGCTGCAGGCTGCAAGACATCTTCAGGTTTGGGAATCAAACACAAGCAGCAAAACCTTCATTTGTCCCACGAGATGAGCCCCAAAGAGCAGGGCGCTGAGGCCCCGCGCCCGCCGCCCCCAAAGCACTCACTGGAATAGAAAGAGAACAAAACTGCAACAGACCCAAAAGCCTCACACACCCACGTGTGGCAAGAGCAGCTGACTGCAATCCCACTTAGAGGGATGCACCCTAAACCAGACCTGCCATAGCACAGGTTGTTGTCATACAAACAGGTACTGAGGGGAATTGAACTGGACTAAAGCCATGAGCTCATTTCACAGATACCAAAGCACTGCTGTTGCACAGGAAAGGTCCCTCAGGACAGGAGATTACTGTCTTGTGCTTTACAGCCTGAAGAAGGGAAACCAAGAGCAAGCAGGTGGCTTGCTGAGGACAGCAGACCATGTTACAAGGATCACAAGTGCATCTTGAGGACAACAGCTGGTAATGCATCTGTGACACCTCTGTCTCTGAGAGGAAAATCATGTATTGCTATTGTGGTTTGGCCCAGCCAGCACAGCTGCACCATGACAGTCTCTCCCTTGGTGCCCCCATTCACCCCCACCCTCGTTAGGATGAAGAGGCCCGAGCAAAATGGGAGTACAAAGATAAGCAAGCTTGTTGTGGATAGAGACAAGGGCAGGGAGGGCTGGCTGCCAGTTACGGTTTCAGGCAAAACAGACTGCAGTGCTCGACTGAGAGAGGAAAGGAGGAAAGTTTATTCTACAAGAAAGGGAATGGAATAAAAGCAAAAAGGGAGCAGGATGATGAGTATTACAACCGGCACTTTAAGATCTCCCACCCCATCCCTCCTTTCTTCCCAGACCTAGCTCACTGCTCCCGATATCTCTCTCTCCCCCCCCATCAACGGCTCAGGGGGGCAGGGAGTGGGGGATGTGGTCAGTCTCTCACAGATGGGCTCTGTACCTTCTGTCTTCTCAGATGAGGACGACTCCTGGCATTCTTCCCCTGCTCCAACACAGGGTTCCTCCCACAGGACACAGTCCTTAACGAACTTCTCTGGTGCGGATTGTTCCCTGCAGCTGCAGCTTCTGCCCATACAGGGTCCCTCACACGGGACACAGTCCTTGGTGAATATCTCTGGCGTGGATTCTTAACCACGGCTGCAGTTTGTGCAGTTGCAGGGTCCCTCTCTCGGGACAAGGCCTCTTCTAGGCATAAATTTAATGAGCTGCTTTGTTGTGGGTTCCTCCCCACAGTTACAGCTGTGGATATTGGGTCCCTTCCTCAGCACACGGCTGGCTCTGGCCATAGTTTTAAAGAAGAAAATCACTGTCCCTGGCTCGGGGTGTGCAGTGAAGTGGTTGGGTCCCCCCCACGGGACACGGCCTCCTCTGGCCATAGTCACTGTCCCTGGCTCAGGGCCTTTAATGAAGTGAATCGCTGCCCTGGTCCGGGGCCAGCTTCAGCAAAATGAGTCTCTGCCCTGATACGGGCTCATTATCAAAATGAGTCTCTGCTGCTGATGTGGGGTCTTTAAAGAAATGAAAATAAATCTCAGCTTCACCAGGTCTCTCCATAGAATGCAGGGGAGTCTCTGCTGCAGCACACCTCCTCCTCTCTTTCATCACTGACCTTGGAGTCCGCATGGTTGTTTCTCTCACTGTTCCTTCTTCTTGCACCATCACCAGCCAGAAGGAAAAAAAAGGGCAGAAGAAGGCAGAAGATGGAGGAAGAAACCTCCCCTTCCGGCTGCTTCTTAAAAAGTGCTGGTGGAGGCATCTCTTTGGCTCAGCCCCAGCAGTGGGTCTGGCTCAGAGCTGGGGAGAGTTGCGAGAAACTTCTTACAGGAGCCACCTTTACAGCCCCTTCCCCCTCACCAGAAAAGGCTGTCATGTCAAACCATGACAGTGTCACAGAGCACTATTGCAGTGGCCAGATGTGCTGCCATGTCACACAGCTCCGCTGCAAAGCCCAGATGTGCTGTTGTGTTACACCGTACTGCTTCAGTGCTCACATGTGCTGTTATTTAATGGAGCACTGTGTCCAGTGCCCAGTGGTGCTGAGACGTCACAGATCCCTGCTGTAGTGTCCTGGAGAGCTGTGATTTCACAGATCACTGTTGCAGTTCACAGATGTTCTATGATGTCACACAGCCCGCTTTCAGTGCCGAGATATGCTGTGATGTCACAGAGCACTGGTGCAGTGTCCAGATATGCTACTATATATGAGAGCACTGCTACAGTGCCCAGACGTCCTGTCATGTCACTGAGCGCTTGTGCAGTGTCCAGATGTGCTGTCATGTCACACAGTCCCTCTGAAAAGCCAAGATATGCTTTTCTGTTACAGAATCATGTTGCAGTGCGCACATATGATGTGATGTCACAGAGCCCAGTGCTGATGCGACGTCATAGAACCCCTCTACAGTTCCCTGCAATGCTGTGATTTCACAGAGAACTGTTGTAGTGCCAAGATGTTCTCTGATGTCACACAGCCCCCTTCCAGGGCGTAGATATGCTGTGATGTCACAGAGCACTGGTGCAGTGTCGAGATATGCTGTGATGTCACAGAGCACTGTAGCAATGTGCAGTTGTGATATGATGTCATACAGCACTATTGCAATGCCCACATGTGCTGTGATGCCACAGAGTCCCGTTTCAGTGCCCAGATATGATGTGAAGTCACATACCGCTGCTACAGTACCCAGACGTCCTGTGATGTCACAGAGCATGATTGCAGTGCCCAGATATGCTATTATATATCAGAGCAGTGATGAAGTGCCCAGATGTCTTGTAATGTCACAGAGCTCTGTTGCAGGGCCCAGTGGTGATGTGATGTCACAGAATCCCGCTGAAATGTCCAGGAGTGCTGTGATTTCACGGAGCACTGTTGCAGTGCAAAGATGTTCTATGATGTCACACATTCTCTGTCCAGTGCCTAGATATGCTGTGATGTCACAGAGCACTGTAGCAATGTGCAGTTGTGATATGATTTCATACAGCACTGTTGCAGTGCCCACGTGTGCTGTGATGCCACAGAATCTTGCTGCGGTGCCTTGGAGTGCTGTGATGTCACGGAGCACTGTTGCAGTGCCAGGATGTTCTATGATGTCACACAGCACCCTTCCAGTGCTTACATATGCTATCATGTCCCAGAGCACTGGTGCAGTGTCGAGATATGCTGCGATGTGCAGAGCACTGTAGCAATGTGCAGTTGGGATATGATGTCATACAGCACTGTTGAAGTGCACACGTGCTGTTATTCCACATGTGCCGTTTCAGTGTCCAGATATTATGTGAGGTCACAGAGCACATCTATAGTGCCCAGACGTCCTGTGATGTCACAGATCACTATTGCAGTGCCCAGATGTGCTGTCGTGTCACACAGCCCGACTTCAAAGCCCAGATGTGTTGTTGTGCGCACAGACCTGTTTCAATGCACACATGTGTTGTGATGTCACAGAGCACTGTTGCAGTTACCAGATGTGCTGTGATGTCACAGAGCACTCTTGCAGTGCCAGATATGCTATTACATATCAGAGCAGTGATGGAATTCCCAGATGTCTTGTAATGTCACAGAGCTCTGTTGCAGTGCCCAGTGGTGATGTGACATCACAGAATCCCGCTGACGTGTCCTGCAGTGCAGTGATTTCACGGAGCACTGCTACAGTCCCCAGACATTCTTTGATGTCACAGAGCACTACTGAAGTGCCCAGATGTGCTGTCATGTCCCGCAGCCCCTCTAGGAAGCCCAGACATGCTGTTGTGTTACACAATCATCTTGCAGCGCCCACATTATCTGTGATGTCACAGAGCACTGTTGCAGTGCCCAGTGGTGATGTGACGTCACAGAATCTGGCTGCAGTGTCCTGGAGTGCTGTGATTTCACAGAGCACTGGTGCAGTTTCGAGACATGCTGTGTTTTCACTGACCACTGTAGCAATGTGCAATTGTGATATGATGTCATACAGCACTGTTGCAGATCCAAGATGTTCTCTGATGTCACACAGCCCCCTTCCAGTGCCTAAATATGCTACTGTTGCAGTGCCAAGATGTTCTCTGATGTCACACAATACTGTTGCAGTGAGCATATGTGCTGTGATGCCACAAAGTCCCGTTTCAGTATCCAAGATATTATGTGAAGTCACAGAGCACTGCTACAGTGCCCAGACATTCTGTGATGTCACAGAGCACTATTGAAGTGGCCAGATGTGTTGTCATGTCACACAGCCCCGCTGCAAAGCCCAGATGTGCTTTTCTGTTACACAATCATGTTGCAGTGCGCACAGATGTTGTGGTGGCCAGTGGTGCTGTGACGTCACAGAACGACGCTGTAGTGTCCTGGAGTGCGGTGATTTCACAGAACACTGGTGCAGTGTCAAGTGTGATGTGATGTTACAAAACCCTGTTGCAGTGTCCTGCAGTGCTGTGATTTCATGGAGCACTTTTGCAGTTCCAAGATGTCCTATGATGTCACACAGCACCCTTCCAGTGCCTAGATATACTCTGATGCCACAGAGCACTAGTGCAGTGTCGAGATGTGCTGTGAAGTCACAGAGCACTGTAGCAATCTGCAGTTGTGATATGATGTTATAGAGCACTATTGCAGTGCTCACATGTGCTGTGATGCCAGAGTCCCGTTTCAGTGCCCAGATATTATGTGAAGTGACAGAGCAGTGCTACTGTGCCCAGACATCCTGTGATATTACAGAGCACTACTGCAGCCCCCAGATATGGTATTATATATCAGAGCAGTGATGGAGTGCCCAGATGTTTTGTAATGTCACAGAGCACTGTTGCAGTGCCCAGATGTGCTGTCATGTCACACAGCCCTGCTGCAAAGCCCAGATGTGCTTTTCTGTTACAGAGACATGTTGCAGTGTGCACATATGCTGTTATTTCACAGAGCACTGTTGCAGTGCCCAGTGTTGATGCCGTTACATCACAGATCCCTGCTGCAGTGTCCTGCAATGCTGTGATTTCACGGAGCAATGTTGCATTTCCAAGATACTCTATGATGTCACACAGCCCCCTTCCAGTACATAGATATTCTATGATGTCACAGAGCACTGTTGCAGTTACCAGATGTGCTGTGATGTCACAGAGCACTCTTGCAGTGCCCAGATATGCTATTACATATCAGAGCAGTGATGGAATTCCCAGATGTCTTGTAATGTCACAGAGCTCTGTTGCAGGGCCCACTGGTGATGTGACGTCAGAATCCCGCTGACGTGTCCTGCAGTGCAGTGATTTCACGGAGCACTGCTACAGTCCCCAGACATTCTTTGATGTCACAGAGCACTACTGAAGTGCCCAGATGTGCTGTCATGTCCCGCAGCCCCTCTAGGAAGCCCAGACATGCTGTTGTGTTACACAATCATCTTGCAGCGCCCACATTATCTGTGATGTCACAGAGCACTGTTGCAGTGCCCAGTGGTGATGTGACGTCACAGAATCTGGCTGCAGTGTCCTGCAGTGCAGTGATTTCACGGAGCACTGTTGCATTTCCAAGATGTTCTATGATGTCACACAGCACCCTTCCAGTCCCTAGATATTCTATGGTGTCACAGAGCACTGGTGCAGTATCGAGACATGCTGTGTTCTCACAGGGGACTGTAGCAATTGGTATAAATGGCTGTGATAAAGTTCACTGGCCAATTTAAGTGACTCATGGATCAAATTTATTAAGCAAGCGGCAAATAAGCAAAACAGCGCTGGGCGGCCGGGAGACTCTGCTCACCAACGACTCACGAGCCCCCTCCCGTATCACAGTCCCTTGATACAGTCCTGGTAAGTCGGGTGCATCGCTCCCTGGTGCACTCTGCGCATGTGCTCATCTTGTGACTGGGGGGTCTTCTTCTGCCTCCCGGTGGTTGTAGGGTGGTCGCTGGCATGAAGTCAGTAGTCTTCCTCTAGTGGCCCGCTCATGAACTCTTCTCTTGGCCCTTATCAGCTCATGCACAACCTATTGTACCTGCTATAAGCATCTCAGCCAACTGCAGCTGTGCACATTGTAGAAGCTTTACGGTTAAAGTTTTACCAGACTTTTACAATGACTTTAAGCGGTTCCTTGCACAACTGTTCTGTCATGATTTGATTAACCAACACGACCTTTTCCATTACACTGACTTGCAGTGTCACTGTCTGGTTTTCTCCAGCTCAGGATTGTGCCTCCCCAAAAGCAAGTGCACATTTGAGTGGATGGAAAGCAGGAGATGTCCTTGAGCTGGCTGAAGTGTGAGCTGGCCTTTAGGCTGCTGTTGTTAGTGCAGGCAGGATGTTTGGCTCAGCAACAGGGGAGAGAGAAATGCTTTTAGAACTAGAAGAATGTAGTGATCAAAGTCCCAGTCATAGGACACAGACGGTGACAGAGAAGGGAGGCAGCAGGGCAGCAGCCAAAGCCCATGTTTCAAGGTGCTTGTACAAGAGCACAGGTGCAATACACCAAAGGATGCAAATACTTGTGCAAGTCACATAGGCTGCCCATAGAGTCCTTAATTCTTCCTGCACTGCAGCTGCCAAACTCAGCCTCTCTGTCCAAGTGCAGAGAATTGATGTGTCTCTGGCAGAGCTCCCCATTTTCTCTCTGAGTGCCCTGTGTGAAAAAGCAGGGAGAAGATGGTGAGGCTGAGTGATATTTGCCAGTCTGTAGCTTGTCCTGCTGCCCTGGCTGGGACAGCTGCCCTCTCATTTTCATATGGCCTCAGTGTTTCTGCTCTCAGCTTTTGTCTGCTCAGCAGAGTCTGCTCCCCACCAGGCTTTCATGGAATGAGTGCTGGCATGGGACCTGTGTCTTTAACACAGAGCATGAGTGCTAAATGAGTAGATGAGCCCTGTTTTGTGGGGCATGGGAAGTGTAGGCAGGAGCCTGTCAAGTCTTTGGAGGCTGTCATCCTGTGGTGCTGGAATGGGTGAGAGACATGCACGTGGCTGCCACCTCGTATTGCCGTGACCGTGCTCAGATCCTGCACAGCCAGTGCACACAGAGAGTGTCCACAGAGAGTGCCCACACACCCTGTGTGTTGCTAATCCAAAGCATTTCCCTGTGGCCTTTGCTACTGTAATTCTCTGGCCCAAGCCACTGGCTGTAGAGCACTCTGCTGCAAAGGTGATGGCTGCCCCTGCCGTGTCTGTAGCTTTTGGTGGGTTCTTGGGTGCCCCAGCCCTGTCTGCCTGCTCATCCTGACAGGAAAGGCAGGGAGTGACAAACCCAACGAGAGAGCTGCTCCAAGGAGTCCCAGAATGCCAGAATGGTGGGGGTGGGAAGGGACCTCTGGAGCTCCTCCAGCCCAACCCTCTGCTAAAGCAGATCCACCTAGATCAGGTGGCACAGGGACGTGTCCAGGTGGGGTTGTAAAAGCTGCTGAGAAGGAGCCTCCAGCCCCTCCCTGGGCAGCCTGGGCCAGGGCTCCCTCACTTCACACTCAAGAAGCTTCTCCTTGTGTTTAAGTGGAACTTTTTGTGTTCCAGCTTTTGCCCATTACCCCTTGTCCTGTCACTGGAGACAGCAGAAATAAGTGCTGCCTGTTCCTCCTGACATCCAGCTTTTAAATCCCGCTAAGTGTTGGTGAGATCTCCCCTCAGTCTTCTGTCGGCTGAACAGTCCCTGGTCCCGCAGCCAAGGTCTGCCTGTCGTGCTGATGGGGTGTGTGAAAGAACACTTGCAGAGGCCTCGTCTGAGAAGGCAGCTCCTCTGAGAGGTCTTTTGGATGAACCAAGTTCCTTTGCACTGTAAGCACGCAAAGGAGCATCTGGGATGTCAGGAGAGTCACCCATGAAGGAACACAAAGTGAGTCCCAGCTCCCACGCCTGCAGCAGAAAGCTCCATCCCTCCCAGCAGGGTTGGAGGGCAAGTCTGCACCTTGAGCAAAGCTCCCGGAGCAGGGAGGAACAACAGCCACCTCTCAGCAGCTCAGTCCTCCTGAAAGCCTCTGCAGGTTCCTGCTGGGTCACATCCAAGCAGGCAATGCCAGGCTGGGGCAGGGAGTGGGGGCCGTGCAGGAGATGTGGCTGTAGCTCTTGTTCCTTGCCGCGGAGGTTGCGGCTCTCAGCCCAGGATGCGACTCTCAGCTGGGTGGGAAGAAATCCAGCTCTACTCAATGTGAGGGACAGCAGAAATGTTCACTTTATTACAAACAGGCTTCAACTTACAGACAACACAGGCTCCAAGCCAGCCCAGCAACAGCAGCTGATAGGTCATTCAACACAAGGTCACCTTTTCATGTTCATCCCACTTGCGGTTTCTGCCATAAGCAGCTGCTTCATGGTTCACATTCTCCCTCCTCAAAGTTGTTTACCACTTTTAGCCAAGGACAGCCCGACCTTGAGTGAACACAACGCGGCCTGCTGCCTACGTGGCAGCAACTACTTTAATCATGGCCCTTACTCTGCTCTTGGTCGTGCACCAAATCCATAGAACTAGAGCCCAGGCTGCCTTGCCCCAGCGGGCTGAGCATTATACCCCGGGATCCATGTCCATGCTCCCTCAACCGTTCCTCCACAGCTCCTCAGACACTTTCTAGAACTGGGGGATCAGAATACGGCCCAACAAACCAAATGTCTCTTTCCTCAATGTGCTGGTAGAGCAACTATCTCCTCATCCCATCTGATCAGGTGCTCAGTTTGTCACCTGCATGTGCAGTTTTCTGTTTCCTCCTCAAGGATCCTGAAGGAAGCCAGGGAGAGCCTGATGGCCAAAATGAAGAGGAGTCGTGCTCTTGGAGAGGAGCTGGAGCTCTTGATCAGCAAGCTCTGCAGCCCCAAGGAGCTGGCCTAGTACCAGATGTTCCCTGGCGATTTGGTGCTGCGGGTGTTGCCTCAAACAGAGGGTGTCTGGCTGGGACAGCAGTCTGTGGGGAAAGTGGTTTGACCCCAAATGTGGCTTTATGGGCTTCCCTCCAGCTGCACCTCATCCCTCTGAAGATCATCCCATCCCCACAAAGCCCCCCTCAGGCATCACAGAGTCCCTGCTCACCTCAGAGCCAAACACTTCCAGGAGCTGCCTGCCTGGGACACAGCATCAGCATCAGCATTGTCCCAGGAACAATGGACAATGCTGCAGTGACAATGGCAGGAGTTCCTGAAAGAGGTGGAGCCTTTGGAGGAGGAGAGACAGCCTGGTAAGGAGGGAGTCACAGCAGATGAGGGGATGAGCCCTGAGCTGGGGCTGCCATGACACTCCCTAAACTGGGGCTGAGTCTAAGTGGAGACACAACCCCAGCTGCTGAGCATCCCCTTGGGTGAGCGTTACAGCTGCGTTGGGCTTAGAGCCCTGCTGGGCTTTAGGTTAAATCCTGTCAGGGATAGGACTGGGTTGAAGTCTCATTGGGATTTGGACTGGGTCAGGATGAGGTTAAATCTATCTATTGAAGGTTAGGCCTGGGTTTGCACCCCCCCCTGGGATTTGGGCTAGTTTAGGATTAATTGAACTCCTGTATATGTAGGGTTAGGAGTAGCTTAGGATTTTGGGGCTTGAGCTAGGTTAGGCTGAGTTCAAATCCTGCCCATTTAGGGCTATGAATGGTGCATGCTTCAAGCACTGCTGGGTTTTGGGCTGGTTCAGTGTTAGGTGATGTCAGAGACATGTAAGGTTTAAGCTGGTGTTTAAGACCCTGTTGAGGTTTGATTTCCAGGTTCACTTCAGTCGTGTATATTTAAGGTTCTGTCTGTGTGAGGGTCAGGATCCTGTACAGGTTTGGGCTTGGTTAGGGTTAGGTGAAGTCTGTGCTTCCACCAGAGGCATCCTGAGCTCTGTGTCATCAGCACTGGGCAAGGAACGAGGCTGTCAGGGTGGGTCCCTGCTGTTTGTTTGCAATGGGAACTTCTTCAGCGTGAATTGTCAAACACTGATGAGTAACTTGGACTCTGCATTGGTGACGTGGATTGGAAGAAGTTAAAAGCAGCCCAAGGGATGGAGCTGTGTCAGCACTCTAATTCTGCCCTTGTGGATGTGTCAGAGATGGAACTGTCATTGTCCAAGGGATGAGCACATTCACTCTCTTTCCTTCCCCCTCTTGCAGAATGTAGAGGAGTGGTCACCTGATGTGTTTGCACACAACGATGCCCGTGGGGATCACGCACTGAAACTCCTTTGCTCTGAACTCCTTGCACACTGGGATGTGATCAAGTGTCTCAAGGTCAGTGGGTAGAAGATGTGTCTCTTCTTCTATCTTGGATTGGATTCCAGTTCTTTCTCATTCTGCTGTGCTCTCTTTGAAATGCATTGTTAGCCCTATTGGAAGGCTTTGTGGACACTGCCCTTTCCCCAGGAAGCAAGAGCAAATGTTATTGAAGTCGTGTTTTTAATTGGAATGGGATCCCTTGAAGCAGATGGGATCCCAACCAGACGTCCCCGTGAAAGCCATGGGGAATGTTACTTGGGAGCATTTGTGTTCCACATGCAAATGTTGCATTTGTTAACACTGATGGGAAGGATGGTGCCGTGCTCCTGTGTTCTACAGGCCTCTGAAGTGCTTCAATGCTTCAGTACTGAAGTGGGGCTTAGAAGAAAGATGGGGACAAACATTTTAGCAGGGCCTGCTGCACTGCTGGTGCTGCTGGGTTTTAGTTTAAGATGAGCTGCTGCAGCAGCCTGATGGTGTGTTTGATGGGAGCAGTGGCCTGCAAGGTAAGAGCAGGTCTGTTCTGGATTTGGTTCCCTATGGGGAAAATGCTCTTGGCAGGTTCTCTGTCAATATTGAACCTGGGATCTAAAGCCTTCAGAGGCTTCATCTTGCAGATCCAAAGGCTGACTTAAGCTGCTGTTTGGGCTGAAGACTGGGTGTGAACGACAGTGTGTTTTCCTCTCTTTACTGTGCTGTGACTCCGGAGGGGACTGGCACAGAGCTCATGATCAGATCCCCATTTGAGCTGCGTTAGCCCGTCCCGGAGCTCTGCTGCTGCCCCTCTGGGCTGTGATCAGTGACACTGCTATGTCCAAACTTGTGCTTTCTGTGTGACCAAGAGAAGGCAGGAAATGGGGACAGCTTGCAGCCTTGAAAGAGATGTGGAGGGGTCTGTGTTGTAGTGGTGCAGGCTGTATTCATTCAAAGATGTAGAGAAGCTGGGCAATGCACGTGCAGAGACGTACACAGGCAACACAGTACAACCAACAGACTTGACCCAAAGCCACCCTTCCTTGGCTGGCTACCTCCTTGTATGCTGCTTCTGCCCATGTGATCAGCCAGGGCCCAACTGAACACCTTGCAGCACCTGTTTGTGATAACTGGAAGTAGCTTGCCAGCTGCATTAACTTGTCCCTACCATCTTTATTCAAGCTGGCTGCTCCAAGCCACATTTGTGCCTACAGTTCCCCCCTTTTTCTTTTGTGAACCAGCCAGCCTTCAGCAGCACATTTCAAAATTAAAGGTACAAGAAGAAAACATCAATATTGTTACCCATGGCCATGAGTTTACAACAAAAGGTCAATAACAGCTCCACTGCTGAACAATACAACACAGAAATCCATCAACTCCAACACAATGTGCTGTGTGTTGCTAGGAGGGACGCACACTGGCGAGAAGGGATGAGTTCTCTGTGCTTCCACTGAGCTTTCTAGTCACTGAATGTAGTTTCAGACTCTTGTTTAACTTCTTTAGCATGCTGATCTGTGAGCTGGAAATATCTCTTCATCCGTAGAAAAGACACCATTTCTGCTTTCAAGTTTCCATTGGCCGTCCTGTGAAGTTCTCCAGGTCTTTTAATGTGATGCAGATTGCTGGAGGAATTTGCAGCAGCCACAGCTGACAGGTTTTCCATTTCAACAGGGTGATGGGTTGAGGGTGGATCACTTGGTTCAAGACTGTTTTCTCCATTGCTCTTACAGTCATTAAGGCCTTTTGGTTGATGTGCCTTGATCCACGTTGCTGGAATCCACCGGGGACCTTGCTCTGTAACGCCACAAGCGCAGCCTATTCCCCACGGGAACAGATCTGCAGGTCCTCGCCACTCTCCAGTAGTGGGATTCTTACACCAAACTTTAGGTTTGTCAGCAAGCTCCAAATCCCGACTCATTTGGGCAAAGTGTGTTAATGCTGGTGCTTCATTCCGCTTTGCCACAGTTCTGAGATGATTCCCTGTAGAAAGGGCTTTCATGAGTCTGTCTTGAGGGCTCACCCCCTCTTCCCCCGTTTTCTGTTTCTCTATCAGCCCCTTTAGAGCTTGGTGAGTACGTTCGATTGTGGCTTCACCAGAAGAGTTCCCTGGGATCCCAGTGCTGTGTCTGACACCCCATAAGTTCAGGAACTCACGTGTTCTACTGGCTCTATATCCCCAGCCATTGTCAGTTTCTCTCTCGTGGAACACCAAGGACTGCAAAGCAACTCCTCCAATGTCTTATGACGCCTCGAGCCCTGTCCCTCGTTTAGGCTGTGGCCCAAACCATGGCCCAATAGGTATCAATAGTGACATGTATTGGTTTAAACCGTCCAAAGGGAGCACAGACTGTGACAGCCCATTGCCATGTTCCTCATGGTGCCAGGCCCCTGGGGTTGACTCCTGCTCCTAGGCCGATTTGATTCTGGCATGCAGGGCATGTGGAAACGATACCCTGAGCATCCCATGTGGTCAGGTCAAAGTGCTTGGCCAGCATTTTCACACCTTGGTGAAAGAAGTCGTGTGATCTGTGGGACTGAGGAAATGTACACAAAAAATACCCTCGTGTTTTATCTTACCATTATAGGGACGACATCCTGAGTGCAGGAAAAGACCTGGAGCAGCATCAGATTGTGCCAGCAGTGAAGTGACAGTTGGGCATCTCCGGGTTGGTGATCGTGCCAGAGAAGGTACAAGTGCACGCCTCGTGGCAATGTTTAGGTCACATTATCACCAGGGCACGCATTTATCCTCAGAAGGTGGCAATTAAACCAGAAATTGCTCATTGAACAGACGTTCAGAAGCTGACAGGTGATATCCAATGGGCACGAACCACATGTGGTGTCACGAATGAGGCTCTTGCGCCACTAACGCCTTTGCTAAAGGCTCAGCAGAGGCTGACACTGCGCGGGAACTGTCCCGGCAGCAAATACCAGTGATAGAAAAGACAGGAAACACGACAGTCAATAACTACAGTCACTGATATGATCCTGACTTGTCAGTTAACGTTGCTGTGATCAGTCAAAACCAGCATGGAATGGCACTCTTGATGCAATGGGATTCAGGAGCGAGAGACCCATTGAGCATCCTGGAGCGGATGTTTTTGCCATAGAATTTGCCAAAAACAATCACCACGAGACCAGAGGCCATTGTGAAAATAATAGTTAAGGGCAGGAAACGTCTGCTGGCAACAGCAGGAATTGAGGCAGACGTCATTTTCGTTCCTCTCACGGATGAGTTGCTGGCAAATGAAAATGCTGGCAAAGCAGTTTGACCTGACCACATGGGACGCTCAGGGTATTGTTTCCACATGGCCTGCATGATACCTATTGATACCTATTGGGACATGGTTTGGGCCACAGCCTTAACGAGGGTCAGTGCTCGAGGTGTCATAAGACACTGGAGGAGTTGCTTTGCAGTCCTTGGTGTTCCACGAGAGAGAAACTGACAATGGCTGAGGATATAGAGCCAGTAGAACACGTGAGTTCCTGAACTTATGAGGTGTCAGACACACCACTGGGATCCCAGGGAACTCCACTGGTGAAGCCACGATCGAACGTACTCACCAAGCTCTAAAGGGGCTGATAGAGAAACAGAAAACGGGGGAAGAGGGGGTGAGCCCTCAAGACAGACTCATGAAAGCCCTTTCTACAGGGAATCATCTCAGAACTGTGGCAAAGCGGAATGAAGCACCAGCATTGACACACTTTGCCCAAATGAGTCGGGATTTGGAGCTTGCTGACAAACCTAAAGTTTGGTGTAAGAATCCCACTACTGGAGAGTGGCAAGGGCCTGCAGATCTGTTCCCGTGGGGAAGAGGCTGCGCTTGTGGCGTTACAGAGCAAGGTCCCCGGTGGATTCCAGCAACGTGGATCAAGGCACATCAACCAAAAGGCCTTAATGACTGTAAGAGCAATGGAGAAAACAGTCTTGAACCAAGTGATCCATCCTCAACCCATCACCCTATTGAAATGGAAAACCTGTCAGCTGTGGCTGCTGCAAATTCCTCCAGCAATCTGCATCACATTCAAAGACCTGGAGAACTTCACAGGACGGCCAATGGAAACTTGAAAGCAGAAATGGTGTGTTTTCTACGGATGAAGAGATATTTCCAGCTCACAGATCAGCATGCTAAAGAAGTGAAACAAGAGTCTGAAACTACATTCAGTGACTAGAAAGCTCAGTGGAAGCACAGAGAACTCATCCCTTGTCGCCAGTGCGCGTCCCTCCTAGCAACACACAGCACATTGTGTTGGAGTTGATGGATTTCTGTGTTGTATTGTTCAGCAGTGGAGCTGTTATTGACCTTTTGTTGTAAACTCATGGCCATGGGTAACAATATTGATGTTTTCTTCTTGTACCTTTAATTTTGAAATGTGCTGCTGAAGGCTGGCTGGTTCACAAAAGAAAAAGGGGGGAACTGTAGGCACAAATGTGGCTTGGAGCAGCCAGCTTGAATAAAGATGGTAGGGACAAGTTAATGCAGCTGGCAAGCTACTCCAATTATCACACACAGGTGCTGCAAGGTAATCAATTGGGCCCTGGCTGATCACATGGGCAGAAGCAGCATATAAGGAGGTAGCCAGCCAAGGAAGGGTGGCTTTGACTCAAGTCTGTTGGTTGTACTGTGTTGCCTGTGTATGTCTCTGCCTGTGCATTACCCAGCTTCTCTACATCTTTGAATGAATACAGCCTGCACCACTACAATAGTTTGTGTTGGTCTGTGTAAGCTCCTCCCCTTCCTGACATTCCTGCCAGAGTCATCACCCAGATGCTGTGCTTCCCCAGCTCATTTTCAGCCTCTTGTCTGGCAGTGTGTTCTGATGATGGAGCTGCTTGATCCTGCTGGGCTGCATCCACAGGGTGACTACAGCTCTGTGGGTGGTCAGTATCATCTGGACATGTCCTTTCCACTTTTCCTTCAATGGTCCTCAACTATTAAGTGAAATCAACTCAACAGACAAGTAAATAGAAATACATTCCATTCCAAGGGCCCCTGAAAGAAATCTTTGCTTTAAGAGCCATAGGAACCAAAGCTCACACTTCTGGACCCCTCCGTCATCATCTGCATTCAAGGTGTAGCTAAGGAAATGGCTGTGGCTGTGTAGATACTCTGAACAAAACAAGGAGGAAGGTCAAAGGAGCAGAGCAGAGCATTTCAGGGGACCTTGAAAGAAGAGAGAGTGGGTATCAACTACTTGAGGCCTATAGTCAAAAACAACTATGTGAAAATAGAGAAAGATCTTTAAAGCACACGGGAGAAATGCCCCTGTCAAACACTCCCTGTGGGGCTGGTTTTGCCTCCCTCTGGTTTTTCATGAATAATCTTACAATTAAGCTGGGAGATCACTGGGGATGTCTCTGTCTCTGGAGAATCTTGTCTCAGCAGCATGTGGGAGCATCCTTTGCATGGTGAGTGGCCTTTGATAAGAAAGATCTCAGACTGCTCCACTCATGTCTGCTGGCAAAGAGGCACCGTTGGATTTGGTGTAGCTAAGCAACTCCTGAATGGCTCTGGCTGTGTACATGTTCTCATCAGAAAGCAAGGAGGAAGGGCAAAGCAGCAGCGCAGAAGAGAGAAGGGTACCCACTATTTCAGGCCTATGGCCAAAGCCAACTCTGTGAAATCACAGCGACAGGGACTTCTCCCGTGGCCTTTAAAGATCTGTCAGACACTCCCTGTGGTGCTGGTTTTTCTCCCTCCATCTTTCCCATGACTAATCTTACAATTGAGCTGTGAAATCCTTGGGGATGTCTCTGTCTCGGGGAAATCTTGTCCCAGCAGCATGGGGGAGCATCCTCTGCACGGTGACAGGCCTTTGATAAGAGGGATGTCAGAGTGCTCCACTCACTCAGCTGCTGGCAGAGGCATCCTTGTCTTTGTGCAAATGCTCTCTGTTGACTCAGTAGTAGAGACAGTCGTTTGTCTCTTTGTCCAACTCCTGTTGCAGGAAATAAGTGGCCATGAAGGTTTCATCAAAGTCCAGGTTGTTCACGCTGGCTTCAGTGAGGAGCTGCTCCTGCTCCTGGCCATCCTGGAGCTGGTGGATGTGGAGCCCGTGTGCCGTCCGCTCTGGCTCGTGTTCTGCGGGGCTGTTTGGTTCTGTGAGCTCCAGAAGTGGAGAGTCACGGTTTGAGATGGTGATGAAGCTGCTTTCTGAGTCAGAGTCACTGTCCACATTGCTGTTGAAGCTGGTTTTGGTGTCAAAGCCTCCACGTCGGTTGGTGTAGAAGAAGGCTTCCCAGTCCAAGTCCCCTTGCAGTGCCCCCAGCTCCGGCTGCTGCTCCGGGCTCAGCAGGGCAGGGCTGCAAAGTCGAGCCACCTTGGCCATTCCTGCAGGCGATGGCTTCTTGCGCTTCTGCCCTGCTTTGCCATCTGCTGCAGCCAGGGTCTGGTTGCTGGTGGCTTCTTCAAACTCCTTCAGCCGCTGCTGCACCTCCCTGTTGACAGTTAGGATGGAAGTGTAGGTGCCAGAGGAGGTGTCTGTGCAGGTGAGGCTCCCTGTGCCTTGTGGGGCTATTGCAGGACAGGCCGGGTGGGTCTGTGCTTGGGGCATCCTCCGCTGTTTGCAGGCAATGTCTCTGCTCAGTTTAGTGTCAAGTTCTCCACATGAGTTGGTGTTGCAGATGGCTTCACAGTCAAAATCCTCTTCCAGTGCCCTCAGCTCCGGCTGCTGCTCCTGGCTCAGCAGGACAGGGCTGCAAAGCCGAGACACCTTGGCCATTGGTTTGGGTGATGGCTTCTTGTGCCTCTGCCCTGCTTTGCCATCTGCTGCAGCCAGGGTCTGGTTGCTGGTGGCTTCTTCAAACTCCTTGAGCAGCTGCTGCAACTCCCTGTTGACATCGAGGATGGAAGTGTATGTGCCAGAGGAGGTGTCTGTGCAGGTGAGGCTCCCTGTGCCTTGCAGGGCTGTTGCAGGACAGGCTGCGTGGCTGTGTGCTGGGGGCATGCTCCGCCCTTTGCAGGCAATGTCTCTGCTCACTGTGGTGTCAAACCTTGTTTTCCTGTCAAGGTCTCCACGTGGGTTGGTTTTGAAGGTGTCTTTTCTGTCCAAGTCTGCTTTCAGTGCCCCCAGCTCCGGCTGCTGTTCCTGGCTCAGCAGGGCAGGGCTGCAAAGCCGAGACACCTTGGCCATTCCTGCAGACGATGGCTTCTTGCGCTTCTGCCCGGATCTGCCATCCGCTGCAGTCAGAGACTCGTTGCTGGTGGCTTGTTCAAAGTCTTCGAGCAGCTGCTGCAACTCCCTGTTGACACTGAGGATGGAAGTGTAGGTGCCAGAGGAGGTGTCTGTGGTGGCCAGGCTCCCTGTGGCATGCGGGGCTGTTGCAGGACAGACCGTGTGGCTCTGTGCTGGGGGCATCCTGCTCTGTTTGCAGGTCCCACTCTTGAGCCTCTGGGCATATTCGGGGTGAAGCATCCAAAAGCCGCCTCTGCCTGTCTCCCCCTTCTCCTGGGGCACCCTGATGAAGCTCTTGTTCAAGGAGAGGTTGCGCCGGATGGATCTCTAGAGCCAGAAGAGAAGCAGCAAAGCAAAAGCAATGGTGAGTGTTGGGCTGGTGCTGCGGCACCGAGCTGCGTGGGGCTGGGGAAAGGCACATTGTGGCCTGGGGGCAAAGAGAGGAGACAGCAATGTCAGGGCATCCTGGGCTCCATGGGCAGAAGAAGCTTTTGTGTGTCTTGTGCAGAGCTTGGTTAGGAACATAACCAAAAACAAAAGAAAGGAAAAGAAGAAAGAGGAAAGTGAAATAGGGAAAGGAAAGGAAAGGAAAGGAAAGGAAAGGAAAGGAAAGGAAAGGAAAGGAAAGGAAAGGAAAGGAAAGGAAAGGAAAA
>NC_084768.1:975852-1132285 GCF_028858725.1 Colius striatus
TAAGTAAGAAGAAAGAAAGGAAGGAAGGGAGGAAAAACAAAATATAAAAAAATATAATTACAAACAAAGGAAGTGATAAAGAAAGAAGGGAGAAAGAACTTTAAGGCAAAGAAAGAGAAAGAGAAAGAGAAAGAGAAAGAGAAAGAGGAAAGAGAAAGAAAAAGAGAAAGAGAAAGAGAAAGAGAGGAGAGAAAGAGAGAGAGAAAAGGAAAGAGAAAGAGAAAGAGAGAAAGAGAAAGAGAAAGAGAAAGAGAAAGAGAAAGAGAAAGAGAAAGAGAAAGAGAAGAGAAAGAGAAGAGAAAGAGAAAGAGAGAGAGAAAGAGAAAGAGGAGAGAGAAAGAGAAAGAGAGAGAGAAAGAGAAAGAGAAAGAGAAAGAGAAAGAGAAAGAGAAAGAGAAAGAGAAAGAGAAAGAGAAAGAGAGAGAAAGAGAAAGAGAAAGAGAAAGAGAAAGAGAAAGAGAAGAGAAAGAGAAAGAGAAAGAGAGAGAGAAAAGAAAGAAGGAGGGAAGAAAGGAAAAAACAAAATATGTAAAATTAAACAAAATCCCATTTTGAAAAAAAACTGAACAGAGGAAAAAAAAGAAGTGGAAACGAAGAGCAGGAGCACAGAAATCCCTGCAAACAGTCCAGGCTGTGCTCAGTGCACAGCCACAGCTGACGGCACTGTACAATGGTCACACACTGCAGCTGATGTCTCTGCTCCCCATCTGCCCTCCTCAGCCCAAACTCCCTGCAGCCCGGGCTTGCCTCTGTTCTTCCCTGGCTGCTTCACACCTTGAGCATTCCTGCCTGCAACAGCCCTCTGCAGAGAAGGGCTGGAAACCTCCTGCCTTTGGTTACTAAGCACAGTTGATGACGAGCACGGTGAGGATCCAGCGTGAGTTGGAAGAGAAACCACCCCACTGGCACACAGCTCCTGTCCTGAATCCCTCCTGTAAGTGCCTCCAGCACAGGGGATGGGGAGGAACCAGGTGAGCCTGGAGAGGAACCAGCAGGTCCCCTTCTCCCTTCCCTTCCCTTCCCTCCCCTCCCCTCCCCTCCCCTCCCCTCCCCTCCCCTCCCCCTTCCCTTCCCTTCCCTTCCCTTCCCTTCCCTTCCCTTCCCTTCCCTTCCCTTCCCTTCCCCTTCCCTTCCCTTCCCTTCCCTTCCCTTCCCTTCCCTGTGCTGGGCTTCAGGAGCTGCTGCACACCCCCCTGCCTGAGGACAAGGTGGCCACACCTGGGCAGGGGGTTGCAGGGTCGTGCCCAGCCCTGCCTGGAGCAGCCCCCAGGATGGTTGGCACGCTCTGGCTTTGGGCTGGCAGGAACACAAGGGGAAGGATGAGCCACCCGGGTCCCGCCTGCCCTGCCCCGGCCCACAGAGCCTCAGCCCAAGCCTGCTGCCCATCCCAGCCCCTCCTCAGCAGCTGCCCGTGCTGCTCTCCTCCCAGCAGCACCCAGCATCCCCGCAGGCCCTTCCCCTGCACGCTGGGGCTCTGCAAAGCCTCCCCAGCCCTGTGGGCACAGGGGCTCAAAGGCAAGAGCTCTGCCAGTCTCCTACCTGCCAGCTGGGATCAGCATGTTGGAAGTAGCTGAAGTTGTCCCTGATCCACTTGTAGATGTCAGAGAGGGAGATGCTGGGCTTCTGGCTGGCTTCCATGGCCATGCAGATGAGGCTGGCGTAGGTGTAGGGTGGCCTGACAGAAGGGTTGCTCCTCGTGGCCAGTGTCCTGTGCGAGCTCAGGGCTCAGCACCGTTCTGGAGGCTGAGGAGGAGATGGGCTGGCAGGGGGAGTGGGACAGAGCCCCGCAGGCGGGCTCAGCAGCCAGGGCTGAGCACGGGGCAGCCAAAAGTGGAGCAGCGCTGAAGCTGGGGGGGTCAGGCCACCCAGGCAGCAGGAGGACTTGGCCAAGCTGGTGTTGGCCAAGGAAAGTCCTTCAGCCACAGGAGACTGGTCAGATTGTCGTCAGAGTCCTCCAAGCTGAAGCTCCTCCCTGCCGGCAGTGGCTTCCCAGTCACTGGCTGGAGCTGCCTTGAGCCATGTCTGGGCGTGCTGGCTGCTCCTCCATTCCCCGAGCCCACGGGAAGGGAAGGGAAGGGAAGGGAAGGGAAGGGAAGGGGAAGGGAAGGGAAGGGAAGGGAAGAGGAAGGGAAGGGGAAGGGAAGGGAAAGGGAAGGGAAGGGAGAAGGGAAGGGAAGGGAAGGAAGGGAAGGAAGGGAAGGAGGACCCGGGGCAGCCGGCTGCACGGGCGAGAGGCAGCGGGCTGAGGCTCCCCGAGGCTCCGCGGCTATTTTCTCTCGGGCTCGAAAGCCGCAGCGCCGGCGTGTGTGAGGCAGAAGGCAGCGGGCAGCGAGCAGCCCGAGCAGCCGGCTGTGAGTGCGGCCCCCGCTCCCCGGCCGAGCCCCCGCAGCCGCGCACCGGTCCCGGCCCGAGCCGCGCGGCCGCGGTTCAAAAGACGCCGCAGGCGCGGGACGGGGCCGGCGCTGCCCCGCGCACACACAAACGGCCTTTTCTGCCCCGACACGAGGCTCGGGCGGCCACAGCCCGTGCCCGGCCCCGCGCCGGCAGCACACCGCGGCCCGGGACGCTTCTGCTCGGCTTCTCCGGCCGCAGACGAACGAGCCCGAGCCGCCGCTTCCCGCCCCGCCGGCGGCTGCGCTCCCTCAGCGGCAGGAGCTGTCCCTGCCGGAGCTCTCCTGAAGCCCGGCGAGGGCCGGAGCGCGGCCTCCGGCGCGGCCCTGGGCTCTTCCGAGCAGCCGGGGACAAAGCACTTGAGGCCCCGCTGCTGCCGTCCCCGTGCCGCCCCTTCACGGGCTCTGGCACCCGCCAGCCTTCCCCCACCGCTGCCCCGGGCTGCCCCACACCGCTCTCTGCAGAGCTTTGCAGCCAAGAAGATATTCTCTCCGCTCTGGTACAGCCCTGTCTGGGTGATGCACCATTGCCAAGAGGTTACAATACGTAGCAAGAACACAATACAAGACAGCTCCCACAGCACAGTAAATCCATCAGCAACAGAATGAGACTCACAGCTATTATTTGGCCATCATGTTCCCAGGCCCCTTCATCCTTTGCACAAAGTCATGCAGCCAGCTTAGCAAAGCTATCAAGGTTAGAGCCCAGCTCAGAGCCAGGGTTAGTAGCAGCGTGTTCCCAAACATTGGGAAGTGAGAGAGAAGCTGCATTACAGCAAGGCTCCCAGACCAGCACAGGAGCTTTGCACTCAGGAGCTTACTACAATGACAATGCATTTGATGTGAAACTGCTGTTATCTCGCCCCATCTTGGGCACTAAACAAGGTGTGTGGTGGTTTGACCCTGGGATTTTTGGGAAGCAAAGTTTTGGTTAAACAAAGTTTTGGGAAGCAAAAGCTTGGAGAAGAAAAAGATTGGGGAAGCTAAGTTTGGGGAAGCAAAATGTGGGGAAGCCACAGTTTGGGGAAGCAAAGGAAAGGGAAAGTAAGTGGATGAAAGAAAAGCAAAGCAAAGCTTGAGCAAGCAAAGTAAAGCAAAGCAGAGTTTGGGGAAGCAACACTGAGGGAAGCAAAAGTTTGGGGAAGCAAAGTTTGGGTAAGCAAAGCAAAGCTTGGGCAAGCAAAGCAGAAGTTTGGAGAAGCAAAAGTTTGTGGTAGCAAAAGTTTGTGGTAACAAAGTTTGGGGAAGTAAAAGTTTGAGGAAGAAAAAGTTTGAGGAAGCAAAAGCAAAGTTTAGGGAAGGAATCAAAGCAAAGTTTGGGAAAGCAAAGCAAAGTTTCAGAAGCAAAGAAAAGCAAAGTTTGGGGAAGCAAACGTTTAGGAAGTAAAGCAAAGTTTTGGGGGAGCAAAAGTTTGGGGAAGAAAAACATTGGGGAAGCAAAAGCTTGGGGAAGCAAAGTTGAGGGAAGCAAAAGCTTGGGGAAGCAAAGCAAAGGTTGGGGAAGGAAAGCAATGCTTGGGAAAGCAAAGCACAATTTGGGGAAGGAAAGCAAAGGAAAGCAAGTGGATGAAAGAATAAAAAGAATATGGCAGAGAAGTAAATCAAAGCAAAGCAAAGCAAGGAAAAGCAAAGGAAAGGCAAAGGGAAGGAGAAAATAGAGAGAAAAGAGAAAAGAAATGGGAAGAAAACAATCCCCAGTGATGAAGGAAGTAAGGAAAACACCAAGCAGTAGTAAAGGGAACGAAACAGGCACAGAAAGAGCAATGAAAACTCCATGGGTGTTTGGGAACTGAGGAAAAAAAGTGATGGAACGGGGAAAGAGACGAAAATGGATGAAACGCTTTCTGCCTCACACGCTCACGGCACTGCAGACACACAGCCTGGCTGAACTCAGCATTCAAGGCAGCTCTTCAAGGCACAGAAATCATGCATTATTAGATAAAACCCATTTTACTCTTTCCTTGAGCTTATGCCAGGGAACAAACAGCAAGTGCTGTTCTCCTCAACTCCCCAGGGGAACCCACAGCCCAGCCCAAACTCGTGACGTGGCTGGACTGCTCCCCTGGGCAGCCGTGCAGCTTGTGTCCACACTGAGCAGCAGCAGCAGAATGAACCAGAGCTCGAGGAACACCACAGGGCAAGTGTCACCCAGACACTTGCAGTTTTAGGACTAAGCCAAAACAGGGCAACGAGAGAAGATTTAAGAAATGTAAAGAAAATGGCCATGTAAGATTTGTCCAAGTCACTCTCCCTCATCTTGAGCTCTGCAACTGAGAGAAACAAAGCCAAGCAAAATCCCCCACACAGCGTCACTCAATGCACTGACCACAGGATTGGCCTTTCTCACCCGCTCTTCCTGAGAGGTGTTTTTGCCCAGGTTATTGAAGGCATTTGCCACTTGGGCCAGATCACCTGATGGTAACAGCAGGAGGTTGATCATTATGGCAAAGTCTCTGACAAATCTCTTCAACTCCTGGAACCTTTTGGCTTGCAGACTTCTTTCACAATGGCCTCTGCCTTCTCCCCCAGGCTATTGTTTGCTTGCATCTCTTCCAGAAGAGTCTCTCGTGCTTCCCTCAGCATCCACAGCTCCCTCCCAATGGTGTCAGTGTGTTCTTGCTGTGGAAAAGAAAGAGGATGAGAATTTATCAGCCCTGCTACAGCGTTTTGCACCACTTCTGAACGTCATGACAAGAAATCTAGCTATTTAGTGCCCTGAAACTCCCACGGGGCTTTGACAGTGAGTGCATTACAAGTACAGCTATGTCTAAGGCCGATGTCTCTGCATTCAAACGTAGCTCTGTGATGCCAACCTTGAGAGCTGTGTTAAAGCAGTTTACCTTTGTGGCAAAAGATGAAGGAAGGGCTCCCACTGCTCAACAAAGCTTTCCTGCCTCTTCTTTGAGCAGCTCCAAAGCCTGCTGTGGAACAGCCTCCAGTACAGTGCATCCTTTCTCTCCAAGGGCCAGGTCCATGACACCTTCCTGAGGACTGACACTTAGGAAGCTGAACTAGGAAACCAATGCTGTCTTTTTCACGTGACACAGCTGAAGCCAGGGCACTGTGTAGCTTGTCCTTACTCTGCATAACGTTAGCATCTCTGCAACAGCAATCCTCCCACTCTCAGAAAATCTGAGCATTAACACTGCCTGGCCACGTTTCTGTCAGGAAATCGTAATCCCCGTGGCACAGGAGAGGCAACAGAATCCACTGCTGCACGGCACAAAGCAGCCCCGTGGGAAGCTGTGCAAAGTGGCTCTGCCAAAGGACCAAACAAGCAGCCAGGTGAATAGACCATCTCCTCTGCAGCGTGTCAGGGATTCTCTAGCAGAATCCCCCATGAGCTGGCACCACGTGCCCTGGCCTAGAAAACACACCTCAGGTGCATCACCAGCAGAACCAGAGCGAGAGCCCAGATCTCCTCCCTCAGGACCCCTCTGTGCTCTGGCCACCTCCCTGCCCATGGCTCCAGCCTGGCCAGGGCCCACTGAAGCTGCTTCCTGCCCTCACACAGATCTACACACCCACCCGGCTTGCTGAGGTAGAATCATAGAATCACAGCATGCTGGCGGTTGGAAGGGACCTTTAGAGACCATCCGGCCCAATCCCTTGCAGAAGCAGCTCCCACCTAGATCAGGGCACACAGGAACGTGTCCAGGCTGGTCTTGAAGAGCTCCAGGGAAGGAGCCTCCACACTCTCCCTGGGCAGCCTGGGCCAGATCCTGAAAGGATCGTCCTACTCACCGAGGCTGCACTCGAGAGTCAGGAACAAAAGCCTCCACAGAGTGAAGGGATGTGTGTCCCTGTAATAGCTGTCAATCCTAAAATCAACCCAGAGACAGCTACATGGGCACATCCCACTAAACACTGATATGAAGGACTGGTCACTCAGAGCAGCTGCATTTAAAGACCTTGAGTGTTAACAGCCAACTGGAAAGGGAGGCAGTGCTGGGAAACAGAGGTGTGAGCTGAATGGGCCAGATTGCCTGCAAGGAGCTGTCAGCTTCTCTGGCAACAGATCATGGCCAGTTCAGCCTCACCCCACTGAGCCTTGCTTGGGGAGATGTAAATGAACATTTCCTTCCCTTCCAGCTGTTTGCAAACAGACTTTCCTCACAAGCCCCTTCCACCCAAGCCACGGTGCTACTTTGCTCAGGAACTTGTTGGCCTCTAAAGAGCCGGCAGGAACATTTGTCTGATGACACGTTGGGCACTGATGTTCCTCAGACTCCAGCAGTGCTCTTCTAATGCCTGTGAAGAGTTAGAACCACCAAAATAGCTTTGAGCCCAACTGAGGAAAGGTTTAGGGTTCCAATCAATTCCAAAAGCCTGTCTCTGATTAAGGGGTGAGTTTGGCCTTGAGCTGAGAGCGTGAAGCTAGAAATGTCCAATCGCCTCAAACGTTCCCTTGTCTGCAGCCAATGACTCCACAGCTTTGCTCTGTCCCTCCTGGACCATTTGCAGATGTCAGTGGGCTGTGTCCTCAGGTTTTGACTTGCCTTCTTTCCACTCTCTAGTAGAGTGAGAAGTCAGCAAGCTCAAGGCTCATCCTCAAAGCCACCAGTACGTTTGAGCTCGGCAGGTTTTAACCTGCTCTCCTGTGGAGAAGAATGTGGATGAAATGCCTGACTGTCTGTCTGTGGCAGAGCACAGCAAGAGACCAGAGCTGGCTGAACAGTCTTGTGGGAACAAAGGGCTGTGAGCAGACTAAATGCCATCAGTATGTACCCTGGAATTCACCTGCACAACTCTGCACTCTCCTCAGACTCTTTCTGCCTGTAGACATCCTCTAAGTAGATACATTAAAAGCCAACAGAGAGCTCGCTCCCTCTCTTTTCTCTTTTGAATGAGAAGAGCCCTTTCCTACTCCAAGTGTACTTCAGTTTTCAATACAACAGGTAAGAAAGTTCTTTTTGTCATCTCCTCTTTCAACTTTCACAAGGTGAGATGTGATGTTTGGAGTTAACAAACATGGCTGTAACACTTACAGTACTCGCAGTAACTGTTTCCACAGCAGGGAATAACAGCTGCATCCCTGATTAACTCCTTACAGAGGGGACATAAGAGCTCCTCGGGAATCAGAACAGCTGAGGAGGAGGAGGAGGAGGAGGAGGAGGATGGCTCCTGTGGCAAGAAGGGAGGTTTTTCATCCTTTTTTGAAGCAAAAGCTGCCCTGGAGGAAGAGTGGGGAAAGAAAAACGAAAACATTAAAGATGGGGAAAGGAAAACTCATCCTCTCAGACCAGTAAAATCCTTCCTTGACAGCTAGAAATCCACGGCATGAATCCCACCTCTGCTCTGGCAGGGGGTCAGTGCAGAATGCAGGCTCATGAGAAGTTCAGTCTCCAAGTAATTGCATTTTAGAAAAGGAAGAAACAGCTGCTGCAAAAGGAGGCCTGTGACAGAAACCCACAAGGGCTCCCGTCCCTTTTTCACACAGCCACTCTTGTCAGCACACAGCAGTATCTCTGCAGATCAGAGCAACAGCACAACTTCAGCCTGTTTCACACCTGGGATCTGATCAAAGGCAGAGCGGAGGAAATCTCCAGCCAACAGCCAGCGGTTACATTTGGCCAGAAGCCTTTGAAACATCAACCAGAGGCAAAAGGAGCTTCCCAAGAGAAGGACTCCCCAGTACATGCTGGCCAGCCTGGCTGCTCTGCTCTCACACACGCACACACGGCTCCTCTCGCTCACTTTTGGGCCAGTGCAATCGATGCCACACTTACGCATTAGTGGCTGCGATGGTGCATTTCCCATCTCTTGTCAGCATCGCGCCCTCCGTGTTGGGATCACACAGCTCCACCATGAAACTCCTGTGAGCATTCTTGGGCACTAAAACCCCTTGCTTCTGCTGATGCATCATACCTAAAGACCTGTGCAACCATCCACTTTCCCTCCAAGTGGACTGAAGCTACGTGCAGAAAATAATCACACTGTCCAGTCTCTGTCAGATGATTTTGGGCTCCAGACCATCTGAAGGAGAAGCCGTTCAAAGCACACGCCACTGAGATGTAGGCAAGCATCGCTCTTTCCATTTTGCAGCATGACAAGGACCCACAACTTCAGAGTCAGGGCAGGTGGTTTTGTTTTGTCTTGCTGCAGTTTGGCTTCAGACACAGAAGCATTCAAAGAGATGCAGCTTCTCACAGGTCAGAGTAAGGAGCAGTTTGGAGCTGCTTTACCTCCTGGTCCCGTCCTTTTCGGAAAGATTTACGTTTACTCCAAAGCCTGAGGGTGCACATCCCTTGGAGAGCTTTTACCCAAGTTCAGAACTGACAGACAACTACATCCTTTTTAACAACTGGGTCAGCTTCCAGGGCCAAATTAACAAACCCTCTGAGCAGCAGAAGCAGCTTCTGAAGTGCTGCTGCCTTTGTGCCCAGCAGCTGCGGAACACGGCAGTGTCACGTGGAGCCTGAGAAGGTCCTCGCCTGCTGTCTGCCCAACTCTGGCAAACCACAGGGTAAAGAAAGCACATGAGCTATTACGACTGAGGCTAAGGTTTTGCTCACATGACAAGAGTTATCCTGCCCTGTATGAGATGTAAAAATATGAGGCAAACACTTTTTCTTTGCAGTATGTGACAGGAATATCGAGATCTACCTTAACCAGCTGCTCCAGAGGAAGCCGTGGAGAAGCATCAGTCACCTGATGGCCTCAGCAGTCTGTTCATAAGGAAAGAAACGTTACCTTGAGGCTGACAAGGGGATCCCTTCTGCCTGTCTTTCCAAACTGGGAACTGCCCTTTGCAGGATGGGACCAAACTTTCACACACAGTAAAGTTATAAAAGCACTTGAAATTAGTACACACGACAGCTCTGTTCACAGGACAACAATGATCCAGCTCTAGATTTAAAATAGGAAGCAAACACTTATTTTTCAGTATTTGACAAGAAAATCTATTTCTATCTCCATAAGCTGCTCCAGAGAAAGAGACACAGAAGAGTCATCAGGCTGTTCCAAAACAAGCAAACACATACTCCAGTTTTACAATGCAAAGGTGGCAATAGGGAACCTCTGCTGCAGGCTGAAAGTCGACACTGCCTCTGAGTGTCTCTGGAAGAGCCATTTCCCACCCCAAGTCAGTTGCATTTGTCACAAGCCAGTGCAAACTTACGAGAGCTTCAGAGGGCTGATGTGGTTCATGACAAGAAGCTAAAATAACCAAACCTGCCTGAGACTGACTCATTGTTCCAGACTATCTCAGACAGGGACCCTTGTCAAATGCTCACCACAGCTTCAAAGCCAAAGGGGTAAGGAAGCTGCAGTGTTTCACTGGGGAGACCGAGAGAGAGGACTTGGAAAGAGCGATGCAGGGCTTCCACCCTCCCTAGGGCTCCCCAAAAGGGAATGAATGGGTTTGCTTTGTCTGTCTTTTCAAGTTCCTTCAGTTGCTCCACACTAACCTGAGCCTCCAAGACTTTTCCTGCTTGGTATTTTTTTGAGATGGCTGTGAGAGCTGATGGGAAGATGCTCTTAACAGGGAAGGCACAGATGCCAGGGAACACACCAGCCTAGAAGAATGTTCACCTTACTGATTGAACGTGCCATTTGTGTTTTTACACCTGCTCATAAACAAAGAGAAAAAAGAACTGTTTCCAAGAAATAAAAGCCATCTGAATTAGATCAATACTCAGCAGTGGTTCTGCAGTGGTTTGGGGTTACTTTTTCAAAAGCCATTGGGCAGAAAAACCCAAAACTGTTTAAAACAAAACAAAAGCTACCTGATACAGTGTGAAAATGGCAAAAGCTACACACCAAACAATGTGAACTGCAAGAAACAGCAAGCACACAACAACCTGTACAAACATCCCTCCTGCCGGCCACAGAGAGATGTAGAACACAGCAGCAGTTCAGCTGTGCAAACCCGGAACCGACACGGCCCCAAAGCAGCACAGCCCAGCTGTGCAACACCAGGTCCCACAGCCCCAAAGCAGCACAGCCCAGCTGTGCAACACCAGGTCCCACAGCCCCAAAGCCAGCACAGCCCAGCTGTGCAACACCAGGGTCCCACAGCCCAAAGCCAAGCACAGCCCAGCTGTGCAACACCAGGTCCCACAGGAAACCTTCTGGCAAATTCATGAGGAAAACACAGCGCACCGCTGGGCACACACACAACACATCAAGGGCTCACCCTACAGCCGTGCAAGTGATGGCAACAGGCAGTTTGGCTCTGCTGAGCCAAACACACTGTGCTTACAGCAGAGACTGTGTTTTAAATGGAAAATACACCAAGTCAATCTTTGGAACATTCATACAAGGCTGGAGTGCTTAGAATTCAGTGCCATGTGCAGAAAAGGTAGGAGATTGTGATTTTCCTTACCACTTCTGCTGTTCTGCTCACTGGCTCAGTTGGATTTCTAGAAGAAGAAATAAAAGGGATCAGAACTTAAAACAAAGCACTTGCTCCCAGCACAAAGCAGGGAAAACAGAGTCTCCAGCCTGAACATCAAAGCCTTGTGTTCTGAGAGCCCAGTGAGTGTGGAAATGTATCTGTGCACATCAACTGCTCTCTCTCGCTGCATTCCACTGCAGCTAAAACCCCCCAAAGCCCCATTTCTGCTTTGTCAGCCATTGCTCTGAGACTGACAGGTCGAGAGCAGAACAGTGCAAGAGCAACTCCGCAGTATTTTGTCTCTGCTGCCTGAGGTTCACAAGGGTGAAGGCTGTGCTGCACTTCTGTGCTCTTAAGCAATCAGCCACAACACAGGAAGACAACTTTAGGCGATCTGTATATCCCTGGTACTGCCAACGGGAACCAGAGACGGGACTTGACTTTCCTGAGCAAGAGCAGGGGTCGACTGGACACTTGGAAGTGTGAGTTACTTGAGGGGAAAAATCAGTGAGTGAGATTCCACTCGCTGACTGATCGGTGTCTGCGTGCTGCTGGCCACGAGTGACACGCTGCAACTCATCAGGCTGCTGTCCTGAGAACCAACACGAACAAGCCCAAGGGCATCAGCTGAAAGGTTCCCATTGCTGTGCTTTGAACCCTTCGTCTCAGCAGGCCTATAAATGTAACTCTGCTTTGGGTCAGATACATTAAAATCTACCCCATGGTAACAAAAGCCAGGAGCAGCTGCAACCAGAAAGGTACCATCTGAATGCCTCTGCTCTTTAGAGGGACCAGGACAGGCTGGAGCAATGGGCCCAGGGGCTGAAAATGCTGCCCAAAGGGAAAGGCCCTGGGGGGGTTATTTGACAGCCCTCTCAGTGTGCCCAGGTGGCCAATGGCTTCCTGGCTTGGACCAGCCATCGTGGTCAGCAGCACCAGGGCAGGAAGGCCTCACCTCCAATACTGTGCCCAGTTCTGGGCCCTCACTACAAGGAGGACATTGAGGTGCTGGAGCGTGTCCAGAGATGGACAACAAAGCTGGTGAATGGTCTGGAGAACAAAGTCTGATGGGGACAGACTGATGGAGCTGGGGATGTTCAGCCTAGAGAAGAGGAGGCTGAGAGGAGACATGAGCACTCACTCTGTACAACTGCCTGGAGGGAGCTGTAGTGAGGTAGGAGTTGGTCTCTTCTCTCTAGGAATAAATGACAGGCCATGAGGAAATAGGTTCAAAATTCTCCCAGGGTAAGTTTAGATTGGCCATTAAGGAAGAACTTTTTTCCCTGAGGGTTATTAAGCATTGGAACGGGCTGCCCAGGGAGCTGGTGGAGTCCCATCCCTGGAGACGTTCAAAAGACACACAGAGGAGGTGCTGAGGGACAGGGGGTAGTTTAGTGATGAGCCTGGCAGTGTGAGGTGAGGGGTGTGACTCAATCATCTTCAAGGTCTTTTCTGAGCACAACAATTCTTTGATTCTCTGATTCTAAATGAAAGCACATCACAACCTGTGCAAACATACCTGTTACACACAGAGGTAGAACACAGCACCAAGCTCAGCTTGTAGACCTGAAACCTACATGACCTCCAAACCATCACAGGTCACCTGTCCAGGTGCTAAAGGCCATGTCCTGGCATGTTCCTAGGAAATACAGAGCATCACTAGGCACAGACAACAAGGGTCACATCAGAGCCGTGCAAGTGATGGCAGCACACAGTTTGTACTGCACTGAATCACACACACTGTTTACACAACATGCACAAGGTTTTACTGGAAGATAGGTTAAGTCAATGTTTGGAAGATTAATACAAGGCTGCAGTGTTCAGAACTAACTGCAGTGTGTACAAAAACAGTGGGAGATTGTGTCTTTACTTACAGCTTTTGATGTACCACTCACTGGCTCAGCTGGACCTCTTTAAGGGGGCTGGAAAACATGACCAAGCCAACAATGCTCGAGTGGCTGAGACAGAACTGGACTGTACAAATACATCCATGGCAGCAACACTCCTGGAGCCAGGAGTGCAGCTGAATAGCTGTCACTGTAACCAAGACACCTGATTCTCTCCCCTCCATAAAGCTCAGGGATACAGAATTCAACCTGGAGCATAGAGTCAATTTAGGAGAAAAAACAGACTTGGAAGAGAACTCATTGCATTTGCTGATGTGATCAACTGGTTGCAGAGCTTCACATTGGGGAAGGATTAACTATCCCTTCATCCCACTCCACACCACAGCCAATGCCCTGCAGGGTACTGCTCTTTTTCTCCAGCCTGGAATGGACATTGTCTTTAGGAAAAGAAGAGCAGTTGCTTACAAATGAAGTTGTTGTTGGCATGTTTTTGCTCTTTCCTCTATCACTTGGACACAAAACCCCCAGTTGGAGGTTTCAGAATGCAAGAAATAGTCAAACACGGACAATCGAACTCTTCTGAGTTGGGAACAAATCAGATGTTTACGCTACGCTGGGTGTTTGTCTTTGCTCTAAAAGCAGTAACAGCAAACAGAGAATAAGGAACCTCTCAGTGTAGAGGAAACAGCATCTGCAACTTGGGTCTCAGAAAAAACAACCCCAAGAGCCAAGCCCAAGACAAGCATCTTAAAAGTTGCCATTGTTGCAGTTGGAACCCCATGTCCCAGCAGGCCTAAAAGCAAGTCTGCCTTGTGACAGGTACATGAACATCTGCCCCATGCCGACACAAATGCACAGCAGCTTTGACAGGAAAGATACAGCCTGAAAGCCCTGTAAGCTCATAGAACAGGCGACCACCCTGAACCCTCCACAAGGAGCACAATGCTGTAATGACACTTCCTTCTGTGATGCTGGTGGCTTTCACTCCTCCCACGGGGATTCTTCTCCCAGCCCCGAGGAGTTGGTGGGTCCCAGCCGGCAGCCGGCGCCGGGGCCCGTCAGGGTGCAGCAGCCGCAGAAACGCTCCTGAGCCTCGGGGCTGGCACCAGCTGGGGCTTGGCTGGGGGACACCAGGCAGGGGTGGCCCTGACACCCTGCCCATGTACCTGGCCGTGGCACCTGGAAACCTGCTCCTCTGCCCAGCCCTCTCATGGGATGCAAAAAGCAGCTCCATCAGCCGTGGCATGGTCCTGAGACATCTCTTGATGGGTGAGTCTGGAACCATCAGGCCTGGAAAGAGGAGAGCTTGCCCAGAAACTCAGCTGCTCTCAGTTTTTGGCAGGCAGGCTGGGTTTTTGAGCTGCCTGGTGCTGCCACTGCTGGGGAGCACCCAGGAATCAGCCTGTAGCTGCTGTGGAGTGAGGGCAGCAGGAGTGAGCGGGGCTGTGTGCAGCTATTTAACAGGTTCAGCCTGTAAAGGGTGTCCTCCCTGGGAAGCCTGCTTCCTTCTTCCTGCCAGGTGGTATTTAGAACGTAGACAGTTGCTTTTTGAAAGCAAAACCATCACACAAAAGCAAAGCCTGGCTGGGTGATTTCCCTTCCCCAGGGCTGGCCACTGGACAAGGTGCTGGTCGCAGCACTCTCAGGGTGCAGGGCTGGGCCCAGCACAGGCCTTTTGCGGGCACCACATTTCTGGAGGCTCCTGCTAATGCAGCTCCTGGCACTGCTCAAGGAATGAGAGCAGTTGTCCATAATTGCTAGCTTTGGTCTCTCCCCATCGGTTCTGGCTCCCTGCCCTCATCTGTTACTTCCTCCCTGTCTATCTTTACCCTCACCACTGGTTTTTCTTTCTCTTCCTCTGTAGGACTCCTTGTCTGTATTTTTCTAACCCCTCCCTGTCCTACACCCTGTTGCTATTTTTTCTCCTCTCCTGCTCCCTGTCCTTTGCCTTTTTTAATCACCATGTTGTGTTTCCTGGCCTTATTTTCCCTCTCTCCCCCACACAGCCTGTCCCACTTTCCTGCCCATCTCTCTTGCTCAGCTGGCTGCAGCTTCTCTCTTCTCTCTGGGCCTCCATCCTGCTCCTCACCCTCCCCTTTTAGCTCTTCTCTGACTCTCTCAGCCCATCGCTGTTTCCACCCTCCTGCGCCTCCTTCTGCTGATCCACATCCCTCTGTTCCTCGCTCTCTCCAGATGCTTTCCTGTCCTTCTCTTCTCTGTCCCTGCCTTCTGTCCCTGTCTCTCCCTTTCTCTCTCCTTTCCCTTGTCTCTCTGTCCTAATCCCTGTCCCATTTCTCTGTCACTCCACTCTCCTGGTGCTTTTCTGTCTCTCTGCCCCCTGTCCCACTCCCTGCCTATGTCTGTGTATCCCCCCCATCCTCCTTTCTGCCCTTCCAATCCTCTCTCTGTCCCTCTCTGCTACTGCTTGTTGCTCTTTTTCCTCCTGCACTCCCTGTCTCCTTAAGCTCCATCCCTTTCCTGCTCTATCCCTCTGCCCTGCTCCTCCCCGTATTTTCCTCCTCCTCCTCCTTTGGCTCCTCCTGGGGCTGGGCCTGTGCAGCCCTGGGGAGGCAGCCATGGGGCTGCAGGGTCAGGGGGGCCTGGCCAGGGGCTGGTGTCCCTGCAGGGTCAGGCAGCAGGAAGGAGGCCCCGGGGCACGTGGGAGCTGTAGGCCTGGGGCACTGGCTACCGGCCAGCCATGTTGGCT
Source organism: Colius striatus (assembly GCF_028858725.1). Taxonomy (NCBI): domain Eukaryota; kingdom Metazoa; phylum Chordata; class Aves; order Coliiformes; family Coliidae; genus Colius; species Colius striatus. The sequence continues at coordinate 991,135 of NC_084768.1, forward strand.
CCTGGGCCATGTGGGAGCTGTAGGCCTGGGGCACTGGCTACCGGCCAGCCATGTTGGCTCCTGGGCCATGTGGGAGCTGTAGGCCTGGGCAGGGGCTGCCAGCCGTCCCTTGTTCTGGAGAGCTGCAAAGCACACACACCTCTGATGGCCTAAGGTGCCCCTCCCAAAGGGCCTGGTCCCACTTCTACCAGGTTCCTGTCTTTACTTAGACAGCAGAAACTGAGGAAACTTCATGGTGTTTTCAGCTTCTTTTCACTCTTAGGGTTTGAAAGGTCGTAGGCAACACACCATGGCTGCAGGAACAAATCAATAACTAATCACCCAAATTCAGACAAAGCTTTTAGAACTAGAACGCAATTAGTGCAATGTGCTGTCCCTCCACTGCCCTGGTCTCGGTTGGTCACACACATGTACCCACTGCTTAAGGAGTGGCTTCCACCACTGGAAAGAACTCTTAGGACTAAACCTCTGTAATAATCAGTCACTCGGTGGCTTCCTCTGGAAAATAACTCTGTATTGCACACTGCTGCCACATATCAATAACCACAGAACTCAGCAGCTTGCAGCACATCAGCATTTGAGCCCTAACATAATGCAGCCCACTAGAAAACAAACTCAAACAGGCTGTGCAAGCATCCCCAGAAATCCATCCTATGAATACATCAGGCACTTTTGACTTGGTAGATTCTGACCTGCTTAACTGTGAGAACTCACCTCTTCTTTATTGAGCCAAAGAGTGAGCCAGGATGGCTGCTACAGTGAGTAGAAGCTGCTGATTTGTAGCTGGCGCAGCACCTGTGGGGAGAAGGGAGATGGAGCGAAAGCCCTGCCAGAGTGAGCAGCACCACACACTGCTGCTGTCAGGGCAGGGACTGAGATGCTGGGGCCGGCTGCAGGGGCTCTGGCAGCTGGGGAACCCGGGGCCTGTGCCCAGGGCCTCTGTCTCCATCTCCTGCCCCTCCCCAGCTCTCGGGTCACCAAGGGGCTGCCCCAGCCAGGCCCAGCTCCAGCCTGGAGCTCCCATCACCAGCCCCGGGTGGGCAGCAGGCAGGAGACACCCCCAGAGCTGCCCAAGGGCCTGGCTGGCCCCAGCCCTCACCTCAGCCAGGCCACAGCTGCAGCACAGCCTGTGCCTCACAGCACCGACACGGCTGTGGGCAGCTGAGGGGGCAGCGACAGCTCCCAGAGTGCCCAGCAATGAACAGGGACGGCTGGCAGCCCCTGCCCAGGGCTACAGCTCCCACATGGCCCAGGAGCCAACATGGCTGGCCGGTAGCCAGTGCCCCAGGCCTACAGCTCCCACGTGCCCCGGGGCCTCCTTCCTGCTGCCTGACCCTGCAGGGACACCAGCCCCTGGCCAGGGCCCCCCTGACCCTGCAGCCCCATGGCCGCCTCCCCGGGGCTGCACAGGCCCAGCCCCAGGAGGAGCCAAAGGAGGAGGAGGAGGAAAATACGGGGAGGAGCAGGGCAGAGGGATAGAGCAGGAAAGGGATGGAGCTTAAGGAGACAGGGAGTGCAGGAGGAAAAAGAGCAACAAGCAGCAGCAGAGAGGGACAGAGAGAGGATTGGAAGGGCAGAAAGGAGGATGGGGGGATACACAGACACAGGCAGGGAGTGGGACAGGGGACAGAGAGACAGAAAAGGCACCAGGAGAGTGGAGTGACAGAGAAATGGGACAGGGATTAGGACAGAAGGGAAAAGGGAAAGGAGAGAGAAAGGCAGGGACAGAAGGCAGGGTGCAGAGAAGAGAAGGGAAAGCATCTGGAGAGAGCGAGGAACAGAGGGATGTGGATCAGCAGAAGGAGGCGCGGGAGGGCAGAACATCGATGGGCTGAGAGAGTCAGAGGAAGAGCTAAAAGGGGGTGAGGAGCAGGATGGAGGCCCAGAGAGAAGTTCCAGCCAGCTGAGCAAGAGAGACGGCCAGGAAAGTGGGGACAGGCTGTGGGGGAGAGGAAAATAAGCCAGGAAACACGACATGGTGATAGAAAAAGGCAAAGGACAGGGAGCAGGAGAGGAGAAAGGAAAAATAGCAACAGGGTGTAGGACACTCAGGGAGGGGTTAGAAAATACAGACAAGGAGTCCTACAGAGAAAGAGAAAGAAAAAACAGTGATGGGCTGAAGACAGAGAGGGAGGAAGTAACAGATGAGAGCAGGGAGCCAGACGAGCTCATGGAGAGAGACCAAAACTAGCAATTATGGACAACTGCTCTCATTCCCTGAGCACTGCCCAGGAACTGCATTAGCAGGAGCCTCCAGAAGTGTGGTGCCTGCAGCAGGCCTGTCCTGGGCCCAGCCCTGCACCCTGAGAGTGCTGCCGACCAGCACCTTGTCCAGTGGCCAGCCCTGGAGAAGGGAAATCACCCAGCTGTTTCTTTGGGCTTTTTGTGATTGTTTTGCTTTCAAAAAGCAACTGTGTGTGCTCTAAATAGCACCTGCAAGGAAAAGGGAAGCAGGCTTCCCACGTGGGACACCTTTAATGCCTGCACCAGGTACCAGACTTGAGAGCTTTCCCATTCACAGGCCCCAGATCCCTGTCCTCTGTTGCTATTTCATACCAGCAGGTGTGGACTTAGATGAGGAGTTGAGTGATGAATGGGGAGAGAATGGCAAGCAAGGGCTGAACGTGTTTAATAGTGCCAGGAGCCACTTGTGTGTTTGAGCAGACGCCTGTGAGCAGGAGACCTTTGCAATCAGCCTGGGAAGGGCCGAGGGAGCGAGCCTTAGGGGGCCAGTCAGTTGTGTTTGGGCTGTAAATGGTGGGACCAAGCAGCCAAAGCAGCTGAAAGCATTTCCAGCCAGGCCACAGTGCCCACAGTGGGATCGTCGCTTCGTCTCTCCGTAAGGGATGGGAGCTGTGTTGTTTTCCTTTCCCAGGGGCACGCTGGGTGCAGAGATGCCCGAGCAGCCGGCGCTGACAAAAGGAACGACGCTGCCGATGCTGCCCTGGGCTCGGGCACTTCAGTCCCGGTGCCGGTGCCAAAGCCGTTCCCCAGCTGCACACAGCCCCGCTCACTGCTGCTGCCCACGCTCCTGCCTGCGGCTACAGGCAGCCGCCCTGGCTCTTCAGTGCTCCCCAGGAACAGCAGCACCAGGCAGCTCAGAAACCCCACCCTGCCTGCCAAAGGCTGACAGCAGCTTCATGCTGGGCAATCTTTCCTCTTCTCAGGCCTCAGTGCTGCTCCCTCCCAGGAGAGACTCGGGGCTTCAGGCTCAGCCCCACAGCAGGAGAGTGCCAGGGCTGCAAAGCTGCACAGCAGAACGGGGAATCAGGCTCTGCCTTTGCTTTCCAGGCTGTCTCCTCAACACAGCCCTTGAGACAGATGCTGTGCCTCAAGCACATGTCACACCCAGCCACTTGAGCAGTACTGTGCCTGTTTCTTCTCCAGCAAGTGGAAGACAGGAGGGACAATAGAATATGTCAGAGCAAGCTCCTAGAGACAACATGTGGAGATTGAGAACTAAATGTTCTTTCAAGCTGGGGCAAATACTTTTAATGGTAACACAAGAAGGAGCCGTGTTTGAACTCTGAAACAATGCCGGGGAAAAGTGTTTCTGTGATAGAACAAAATGTAATGATATAGAATAGACAGAAAATCAAACGTGACAAGATGCTTCTGTGATGGCAGCAGGTCCCACACTGATGGAGAGCTGCAGGTCAGGCTGTGGGCTTCTCCTCTCTTCTCTCCTCTCCTCTCCTCTCCTCTTCTCTTCTCTTCTCTTCTCTTCTCTTCTCTTCTCTTCTCTTCTCTTCTCTTCTCTTCTCTTCTCTTCTCTTCTCTTCTCTTCTCTCTCTCCTCTCCTCTCCTCTCCTCTCCTCTCCTCTCCTCTCCTCTCCTCTCCTCTCCTCTCTCTCTCTTCTCTTCTCTTCTCTTCTCTTCTCTTCTCTTCTCTTCTCTTCTCTTCTCTTCTCTTCTCTTCTCTTCTCTTCTCTTCTCTTCTCTTCTCTTCTCTCTTCTCTTCCTCTCCTCTCTCCCCTCCCCTCCCCTCCCCTCTCCTCTCCCCCTCCTCCCCTCTCCTCTCCCCCTCCTCCCCTCACCTAATCTTCCTACTCTACTTCACTCCCCTTGTCTCCTCTCCTTCTCTTCCCCTTATACCTTCCCTTCCCTTCCCTTCCCTTCCCTTCCCTTCCCTTCCCTTCCCTTCCCATCCTGTCCTCTTCTTCCTTTCTCTCCCATCTCCTATCCCAATACCCATCCTCTCCTCTCCTTTCTCCTCTTTTCTCCACCTCTCCTCTCCCCTCCCCTAATTCCCCTCCTCTCCTCCCCCAATTCCCATCTTCTCCTCTCCTCTTCTCCACTCCCCTGATCCTCTCTTCTCCTCCCCTTTTATCCCACCTCCTCCCCCAATCCCCATCCTCTCCTCTCCTCTCCTCTCCTCTCCTCTCCTCTCCTCTCTCCTCTCCTCTCCTCTCCTCTCCTCTCCTAATCCCCTTCTGACTTGTCTTCTCTCTTCTTCTCTCTTCCTCTTCTCTCTTCCCTCTTCTTCTCTCTTCCCTCTTCTCTCTTCTTCTCTCTTCTCTCTTTTCTCTTCCTTCTTCTCTCTTCTCTCTTCTTCTCTCTTCTCTCTTCTCTCCTCTCTCTTCTCTCCTCTCTCTTCTCTCTCTCCTGCCCACAGCCCCTTGCAAGTGCCAGGACAGCTCACCCCTCTCCCGCCAAGCCCAGCACGCAGGGTGACACCCACTCAGTGCCTGTGCCGTGGAGCCTTTGCTGCCCAGCTGCTGACAGGGGCCTCCTTTGGCTTCCTGCTGCGGGACAGGGCGCGCGCCTGGCGCTTGGCCAGCGCCCAGCTCGTGTACTTGCACCTGCCAGAGCCGCATTTGCAGCTGAAGGATTTGCCTTTGACGGCCCAGAAATCCTCCTTGTAGTCGAAGCTGCGGGAGAGAGACGGAGCCGGGCTCAGTGCAGAGCAGCAGCACGGGGCAGCCAAAGGGACGGGGCAGCCAGAGCTGCAGGATGGGGGGGCGGCAGCCCGCGGCGCCGCCACCGTTTGGGGCTCGGCAAAGCTTCAGGGGATGGCGAGTGCCGGCGGGGGCACGGCCCCGGGAACACAGCGCTGGAGCCCAGCAGCTCGCAGCAGCCCAGCGCTCGTCCCTCTGCTCTCCATCCTCCCTGCGGCCCAGGGCCGGCACCTACCCAAGCTGCTCTCCAGCTCTGATGTCCCTCGCGCTGAAGAAGACCAGCCTGGGGAAGCGCACGTCCTGATGGGATGTGAAGACCCTGGCAGCGAAGACGTTGGGCTCGCAGTGATGGTTGATGAAGCGGCCGATGTTGCCATAGAAACGCACATCGATGCAGTACACGTCTCCTGCCTGAAGTGAAACCGTTGCTTCTAAGCTTTAGGTGGCACTTCCCAAAGTGACATTTCTGCTGTGAGACAGCCCGCACAGGGCAGCACAGGCCAGCTCCCAGCACAACAGGCCTCGGCTCCCAGTGGCCAGGCTGAGCAGTGGCCGGTGGATCGTGCCTGCCCACGGCGAGGTGGAGCTCAGGGTCCACTTCAGCTCCGCGCTGCCAGGACAATTCGAGCAGACGCTGCATTTTTAGACCCAGGGGACAAAGGGCTTGCACCAGCTGCAGTGCAGGGGCACCTGCCTGTACCGCACCGTCAGCCAGGACCCACGGAAAGGCTGTCCTGTGGGAGCCCCCCACGCTGCTCCCCCGGAGCTCAGAGCCTGCTGCCTGGGGCAGCTCGTGCTGCTTGAGCGCCCGACGCCTCTTCCCAGGCTTGGGGCTGGCAACCGGGGCTGCTGCTGTGACGACCGAGCAGGGCTGTGGCTTTGTGAGCAGGAGTTCTGCTTGGAGCATCTCACAGCTCCTCCTCTATTTTCTCTGCCCAGGGCAGTGTTTCCTCGTTGCTGCAGGAGCAAGGCAGATGATGCCATCATCTCCAAGCAGTTTGTCATGAACACGGGCATCTTCCACTTTGGTGTGCAGCTGTGTGGGAAGTCGAGGGATCGGTACGTGCTCCCGGCTCTGGGCGAGCATCCTGATGGCCCCTGTGAGCAGTGAGATGTTGGGAGGGGATCTGCAGGGCCTCGTGCTTTCAGGGACACACCTGGGGATGTGCTGTCCCCGAGGCACAATTGAGGGCAAGCCCAGGTAGAGACCTGAGAGATACTCGGGGTGAAGGGCCAGGGGTGTGTGAACTTGAGCAGATGACAGGCACGGGAGACTTGGAGGAGCTGGGGAAGGATGGAGCTGATCTCCCTGCCTGGTGGGGCCTCGGTGGCCGGAGCCAGGTGCTGCTTCCAGCCTGGAGGTGACTTGGAGCACCTCGTGCCTCCCATGCACATCTCAGCCTCACCACCTATGACTTGAACTCTGTGGTGCTTCTGCCAAGTGCTTTGAGCTCTGCAGGTAGACTAAAGGAGCAGTTACTCTGCTGATGGCTTGGTAAACCAACCCTTCATCTGTTATCTTCATAGGACTTTGATGTCACCTGCCAGTATGGGCAGGGGGGTAAGGTGCAGAGGAATGAAAACAGGGATTACATGTCCCTGTTCCTCTCTGTTGGATAAAGTCTGCCTAAAGCAGTTGCCTTTGGAGCTGCTGATGGATTTCCATTCCCAGTGTTGGTTGGGTGGGTTTTTTTAACATTAGCACTTTAGGTCTGTTCTTGGGGGGAGCTCTGGAGAGTTGCTGCTGTTGTGAGATCCCAAGGGAATGAAATCAACCCAGCAAAAAACCCTACAGCAGATCTTTAGCCAGGCTGAGGAATGGTCTTGGGGTTCTGTTTGCTTTCTTTTCCCCTTTAGCTCCAAAATCTGTTCCACGGCTGAAGGAAGGGTGAGAAGGGAGAAGGTACAAGTTGGGCTGCTTGTTAGACTGTGGCTTCCAGCGCAGCCTCCCGCTGCCAGGCCGTGGTACCTTCCTCAGCCAGGGATGAAGGCAGCGGTGTCCTCTGCAGCCATTCCCTTGTTTGTGGCAGGTACGAGGCCCTGACCCATCCTGGCAACCACCAGCAGCTCTCCATCCTCAATGCCACCCCCCTGGAAGCTGAGCTGAGCTTCTCCTTTGAGCACGATCCACCTGGGGTCACCTTCCCCTTCGGCCCTCCCAGCATGATGCTGAAACCCAAGGAGAAGGAGGTAGGGCTGGGTGGGGAGAAGTACCCAGGAACCGTTCCTCCTGCTCACTGGATGCTCTCGTGTCTCTGTTTGTGCGGGGACAAGGCCAGGAGCGGAGTTTTTGGGCCTACCCCGCTGCAGCTGGGCTCATCTGCCACATTAGGGACAACCCGGAGCCTGCGCTGCCAGGGGGTGAAGGTGCAGCTGGAGATCAGCCCCAAGCAGCTGCATTGCAACAGGCTGCTGTACAGTCAGTCACCCACAGGATCTGCCAGGGCCAGCTTCTCCTGCTGGCCGTGTGGCCGCTCAGGTTGGCAGCTGGGTTGGTGTCCCTTTCTCCCAGCAGCTCCCAGTCTCTTGCTGGCCGTTCCTGGCTGGCTCAGGTGTCCTGTGGCACCCCAAGCTCTGCAGCCCCCAGCGATGCTGCGTGCTGGGCGTGTTGAGGGATTTGCGTCCCGTCTGCTGCTCAGAGAGCAGCCCAGTGGCTCCTCCTGATCTCCTTGCTGCTGGATACGCTTGTAGCACCCAGCTGTCCCCCAGGACTGCCCTTCTGAGACTTGTGACCAAGAGAAGACGTTTCACTGTGGCTCCAGGCGCCGGGATAGGGCTGCTCCCAGCTGCAGGCAGTTGCAAGGCTGGTGTGACCGTCGAGCAGCCAGCGCTGAGCCTCCTCCGCTCTCTGCAGGACAGAAAGCAAGAGCCTGGTCCTGCAGAACCGCAGCCCGACTCCTTGGGCTGGGAAACCTCAACGAGGACTTCTCTGTCTCGCAAGATCGGGGCGTCCTCGAGCTCAGCGTGTGGCTGCACTTCAAGGCCACCAAGGTGCTCAGGCTGAAGGACAAGATCTGCCTGGAGGTGAGGGGCCTGGAGAGGGCTCAGGCCTGTGTTCTTAGGGAGGGAGGCTGGGAGGGAGACGGAGCCTGCCCAGGGCAAAGGGATGAGCCTGCCTCAGATTGCTTCCTGCCTGCACGGCCGAGGCCAGGCTCTGAGCCGCCGGGGTCTCGCACCCAGGGATTATGTTTTGGGAAGCAAGTGTCTACTGCAGTGGTCTTGTAGCTTGAGCTGAATGGGAGGAGTGTGCTGTGGAGGCGGGAGGAGATGTGCCTGATGGGCCCATGGGTGCTGTGATCCCAGCTGCTGCTGCCTCAGCCTGGGTTCTACAGACACGTGGTGCATCCCCGAGCACCCGCGTCACCCCGAGACCCAGCGCTGTGGCCGCCAGCTGTCTCCTAAGGTTTCACAAACGAGTCCCATTGTCTGACTCGATTCTTTCTGGGGTGCCCTGTTGCCACAGGACTTGCCTTTCACGGCCCAGGACGGTGTTCCAGGCAGTAGCATGAGGCACAGGATCTGTTTCCAGCCATGCAGTGGTCGCTTCCACCACGGTGAGCACTTAGTGCTTGCCTCAGCGTGTGGGAGTGTGCTAGAGTCCATCTGCCAGGTCTCTCTGCACTGGTATTTGAGCCATTGTCCTTCAGAGCACAGAGACTTCAACCGCTTGGCTTGTTTGAGGGCAGCATATCTCGCATCCATGGACAACCTGTGCAACAGCCCATCTAGAGCTGCATCTCTTCCTTGGTGGCCTGAGGCATCGTGGGCCCCCCGAGCTACAAACATTCACATTTCCATTGCCAGTCCCAACACACCTGGGCCACTGCCATCCTGGCTCCTGTTTGTGCTGATGTTCTTCAGGGGCCTGGTTCCTGGGTACATGGCATCTCGGTGGCACGCCATCACAGCCAGCTTCTCCAGGTGGGCAGCGATGCCTGGCCTCAATGAGGCAGTCCAGATGGGGTGGCCCTGGCATTGCCAGTTGTTCTGTCTCCATGGTTGCAGCCACCCCACAGAGCATTTGCCACCAGCCACGAGTCACTACAAACTATTGGCCATTTTTCTCATTGGGGGATGTCTAAAGCCAGCTGGGAGGCTTCCACCTGTGTCAGCTGACTCCAATGCCCCTCTCCTTCTGCAGCTTGTGCCACGTGTCACAGGGGACGCCCCACAGCCACCTTCCAGCTCTGACACTGTCCCACAGCACAACAGGAACCATCGGTGAGCGACACACTTTGCTTCTCATCTGCTGAGAACTTAGTACATGGTGGGGCCTCTTCAGCATCTGCCAGCTCCTTCTCAGGCAGTAGTCCAGAGCTCTTGCCCTCTGGCCAGTTGGTGATCACGTGCAGGATGCTGGGGTGACTGCGGTTTCCTACAGGAGCTCACTGAGTGCTCAACACAACCCCCTCACTCCATGTGGCGTCAGTCGCCTGATGTGTGGAGGAGACCCTCCCTTTGGACACCCAGCCCAGCACTGGCAGTTGGGTGCTGAGAACAGTCCTGCTTCCATGCCAGTTCCTTCTGAGGCAGCTCAAACTCCTTCATCTGCTGCCAGTCTCCCCTTCTTGGTGGGAGTGCACCGGGCCTCGGATCCTCTGCATCCCTGACTCAAGAACCCCAGGGCTCAGCCTCCAGCCTCCCCACGTGCTTCTAGCCAGAGGCTCCAGGTAGGGCCATTCTCTCCAGCTGCAGTGCAGAGCATGTTTGTCACATCTGGTCCTGTTCAGACTGGCCCAAGGGACACCACCTGAGCAGCCTCTCGTTTAATTTGTTGAAAGCCTTGTCGTTGTTCAGAGCCCCATTTGACATCGTTTTTCTTCCAGGTGACTCGACAGAGAGGATTTACAGCAGTTGGGAATGTGCAGCCTCCAAAAGCCCACAATGCCTAAGAAAGCTTGGGTTTCTTTGTCACCAATTGGTGGAGACGTGGCTGCAGTTTTGCTGGTGTGAGATGTGCTGACCACCATCCTCGTGACCGAGCTGATGTGTGATAGGATGATTTTGTCAGACTCTCCAGGTAGAACTCCTCATTCTCTAAGAAACCATGGTCCTGAGAAGAAAGGGATGATGGGACAGATATCAGAGTGCAACACAAACGGAGTCACAGCCCAGGGTGTCACTGGGTGAGGAAAGTACCCCGAATCCTACAGAAGCAGCCTGAAAGAGCAGCCCAGCCTGGAGAAAGCCCCAGCAGGGAAGCAGGGGGCTGAAGGGAGGGGACTGGCACATCACAAAGCCAGAGTCCAGCAGAGATGGCTTCTCCCAGTCAGGGATGGTGTGAGGAGAGGGATGAACCATCAGGTCCTGCATGTTATCAATGAACCTGAGACAAGCTGTGAAGGTTCACCCCTCCTTGCTTCTGGCATCACTCTTCTAGGTGTGACAGGTCCTCTAGGTCCTCTTCTGGAAGCCCACCCAGCCCAACAGCTCAGTAATGGTCTGAGGAGACACCCCATGCTGTGGCTGCCGGCCTCAAAGCGCGCTTTAGCCAGCCCTGTTCCCATCCAGCCGGTTCCAAGCCCCTTCTCCAGCCCCAGCCTCCTCCCCCTCACCTGCTGGGCCCTGAACTTCAGCAGCAGCAGCGTGGCGTCAATGAGCTCGGTGCCGCTGGCTGTGGCCAGGGTGTCCCTGCCAGCCCCAGGGCTGTGCTGAGGGAGCACCCTGACAGGAGCTGGAGGCTCTGCAACAAGACCCCAGCTCTGTGGTGCCGCTGTCGTCAGGGGAACTGCAGACAGAGACAACAGCATTCCTTTTCCAGCTGCCTGCATGTCCACACAGCAAGGTCCTCCCCAACCACCCACTGCAAACGGGCTTTAATCCAGCTGCCTCTCCCCTTCTGCCCCCTCTACACCCTCCTGGCACTGCCCTGCCTTCAGAGGACAAGGGGCCAACTCACAGCTGAGGTTTATCATCAGGGGAACTAACTCAGCCCTCAGCAACATGCCAAGCCTCCTGAAAAGTGGAATACAAGTGCAGCTCCCCCCCCAGCATGTCCCTTCCCATTGGCAACAGGCAGAAAGCCTTACACAGTGTGCTGGAGAGGCCGTTCACAGGGGCACCGAGGTCCTGGTCTGCAGTCAGCAGCATCATGGAGTTGTTGGGCAGCTCCTCACATCGCTCTTCTAGCTGTCTCCTCTTCAGAGCCGTGCTCAGCCACTCCTGCCCCATCCCCAGGAGAAAGAGAGAGAGAAGCTGTTGGCAAAGGTTGAGGCCCTCAACACAGTGGCTTCAGGCCAAGAAGGAAAGGCGAGGGGGTGTACCTCCTGCAGGTGCTGTTCCTGCTGCCTCAGCTGCTTCAAGCACTGCTGCATGGCCTGCAGCCTCCTTGGGTGCTCACACTCCCCCCTGCAAGCCTTCTGCAGCACTCGCTGCCCCCTCTTGTCCTTCTGGGATGAGAGCTGCAAGGTAGAGAGGCTGGGGAGGCTGGGGACAGGGTCCCTTGCTGCTATGGGGCAGGGCTCCTTTCTGCATCCCCTCATTCCCCTTCCAGGACAGCACTAGGACTCCTCCTGGCTTGGGGAGGGCTGTGACCCCTCCCAGCTCTGCTGCCAGACTCAGGCAGATGCTGTGCTCACCTTGGCCCTGCTCTGCACCTTCTCCTCCTGCTGCCGGACGCGCTGCGCAGCCACCTTCACCCTCTCCTTCTCCAGCCTCAGCTTCTGCCAGGCCTTGTCCTGCAGCTCTCTGGCCTTCTCCAGCTGCTCCTCCTTGGCTTTCAGCTCTGCCAGCTCCTGAGATGGGTACGGGGGAAACCAATGCACTACCTGCCGTGTCCTGTTCACTGTTGTGAGTCTTTCCCAAGTGATGGGAGAGATCTGCCCCCGTTGAGCTTCTCGTGTGTGCCAGTGTGGGGTGCAGAGCAACACCTCCAGGTACTTAAGCAGTGCCCTCATCCATCACCCCTTGGGGACCAGGGCTGGCAGAGCTGGGATTGTACACACACACACTCCCTTCCCTGGGAAGGACAGAGCCCCTCAACCACGTTGCACACCCTCAAACATGCTCAAAGCAAAACAATTTGTCAGCAGTGGAAATACTCAGGCTGAATGCTTCTTTTCCACTGTGGCAGCTCTGACACCTTGTCTGTGCCACAGATCCCCTCTGGACAGCCCTAGGAGGGAGCAGAGCTGGCTCTGGCCACGTCCCCATGGCAGGGGGATGTGGAGGAATGGTTAAGGGAGAATGGACATGGATCCCGGGGTATCATGTTAGGCCTGATGGGACAAGGCAATCTGAGTTCTAGTTATATGAATTTAATGCGCAATCAAGACCAGAGTCAGAGCCATGGTTAAAGCAGTTGCTGTCACGTAGTCAGTGCAGACAGCAGGCCGCTTTCTGCTCCCTCAAGGTCGGGCTGTTTTCAGCTAACGAGCTAACAGCTCAAGGTGGAAAACAACTACGGGGGAAAAACAAGATGGGAAACTGTGAGGGAGCTTGCTTATGGCAGAAACCGCAAGTAGGATGAACATGAGAATGTAATCTATTAGCTGCTGGTGCTGAGCTAGCTTTGAAGCTGCTGTGTATATAAGTTAGAGCCTGCTCTCAATAAAGTGAAGATTTCTGCTATCACTCACATTGAGTAGGACTGATTTCTTCCCACCCAGCTGAGAATCGGACCCTGGGTTGATCGCCACATGAAGTAGGCTTGGAGCTGGTTTTTCAGGCTTCGAGCCTGGTTTCAGACTTCGAGTCTGGTTCATTTTTCAGGCTTCGAGCCTGGTTTCAGGCTTCCAGCCTGGTTTTCAGACTTTGAGTCTGGTTTTTAGGCCAAGGGCGGAAAACTTCGTGGCAGGGGGAGGCTTTGCTTACACCCACCGTGGGGGTTTCCTCTCATGACGGAGGTGGCTGTGCCTGGTCTGGCTGCCCCAACTCCTCACAGGCAGAGGGGAGAGACAGAGGAACCCACGCTTCTGTCAGCATCTAAAGCAGGCTGGTGGAGGCTGCTCCTGGGGCAGCCTGATTCTCACCACCCCAAGGGACATCTCTGTCTGAAACACCTGAAGGAGCATAGAGCCTGCCCCGTGGGCATGGGAAGGGGCTGCGCTGCAGTACTTTGGCCAGGCTGCTGACGGTGCCCTCTCCCTGGGAGCCCATGTGCCCGTGTCCAGTTCCATCCTCACCCTGCTCTGCTGCTGCTGGGCACGAAGCTCAGCCCACTCAGTCGCCAGCTTCTGGTACTCCTCTGAGCACTTCTGCACCACCAACTGCTGCTCCGCCAGAAAAGTGCTCTGCAGAATGTCACAAGAGAGGGAGAGGCAAAGCACTGAGTCCCCTTTGCTGATGGATTTTTCTCCTTCAGCCCATCTCTGCCACCAAACATTAGGCAACACCCAGAAGCTGGTTCAAGCCCCCAGTGCTTGGGGTGAGCCCTGCTTGGAGAGCTCAGCCCCAAGCTTCCAGCTGCCAGGGGACCGCTCTGATTATGAGTCACTGCGCCTGGGGGTGGGATTGAGGGAGCAAAGTGCTGCAGCCCAGAACCCGGCTCCTTCCTCCACCACACAGCGCACTGCAGCCCCGCTCACACTCGGGGCACACGTGAACAGCACCTGGAGCTGTCTGTCCCACCTCACCTTGGCCCTCTCCAGCTCTGCTCGCTCCTTGGAGAGCTGCTGGCTCAGGACTTGCTGCCGCTCCTCCAGCGAGCGCTGCAGAGATCCCACTTGGCACTGCTCCGCCAGCGCCCTGCAGCGCTCCTGGGTTTGGACAGGGAGGAGAGACAGGGGCTGTTCCAGGCTCCTGGGACAACACATACCTATCCCAAACCCAGACAGGAGGGCTGACTCGGGCAAAAGAGACAGCCTGGGCTCACCTGCTCCAGCTGCTGAGACTGCTCGCTCAGCCTGGCCTCCACTTTAGCAATCACGTCCTGGTGTCGTCTCTGTTCCTCCTCCATGTCCTTCTGCTGCTGCAACATCCTGTCTTGGAGCACTGCGCAGAGGGAGCAGCCGAGCCATGAGCAGCACGAGGTGGGAAGCCCTCTCTGCACATACCATACTCACAGCGGAAGACCTGCATGCATTTGTGCTGCTCCCCTTCTGCACATCCCCAGGACCCCACTTCGTAACGCAGACACCCCGAGGTGTTCAGTGGCCGAGGCAGGCCAGGCTTTGCCAGCCTCGGCTCCCAGTCCCTGCCTGACTCAGGGCACCTTCTCCCCATTTGCTGGGTGCCTCCAGAGCCATTCCAGCACTGACAGATGGCTGACAGACGTACCCCTGAGCTGCTGTGCCCACGTGGCCAGCTCCTGGGAGGTGCTGTGGTGCTTGGCCTCCACCTTGTGCCAGAGCTCGTGCAGATCACTGGAGAACTTCTCCATCCGCTCGATGACGCCGTTCAGAGACCTGCGGAGGAGAGCGAGGAGAAAGTCAACCCTGTGGCACATGCTTCACCTCACTGCGATGGAGGGGGAGATGTGGTGGGCCAAAGGCCAGGCAGTCCTGCCCTGCCCCTCTGTGGGTCACAGCAGAGCGGTGGGAAGACAGAGCTGCTGCTTAGGAGAGTACTGACAGAGAGCAAAGTGCTCAGCAGCCCTGTGAGAGGCAGCAGGGGGAAGAGGGGATGGGCTCTGTTGCCACAGTCTGAGGCTGGTTCCACAGGGAACACCACGGCCAGGGGGCTGGTACCTGGTGTGTGACGTGGCGCTGGTCACCGCATCCACCTCCTGATCCTTCAGCCGCTGCAGCCGCCGCAGCTACTCGTCGTAGTCCTGGCGCAGCTCCTGGATGGACGTCCTGCGGGACACGGGTGAGGAGCCCGCCACGGGCTGTCTCAAAGCCGTGCTCCCCGTGACAGGCACTGTGCAAGAGGCCTGGTCATGGAGCTGAGTGGTGCCAGGAGCTGAGCTGGCGTGGTGGGCTGTCACAGGGCACGCCCCTGACAGGCATCCACATTTGGCACGGACCACATGCAGGGCTTAAGGGCTTCTCCACCAAAACCTGGCTTCTCATTGACCCAAACTACATGTGACACCAGTGGCTCACTGGACTGAGTAAAAAGGTAAAACATTCACTCTGAAACGGTACCTCCAGCCACATTTCCCTGTGCCAACCTACAAAGCAAATCCCCATTCCAAAAGCCACTGAGCCACCCACAGCCCAGTGCCTCTCGAGCCTCCTTTCACCGCAGCCCCAGGCTGTTCCCTGGTTCCTTTGCCAAGAGCAGGGCTACTAACCCCACGTGCGTGCTGCTCTCACCTCTGCAGCTCTTGCAGCTGCTTCACCTCCAGCGTGTGCTGCTGCTCCAGTGCTGCCAGCTGCTGCTGGTGCTGTGCCCGCAGCTCTGCCTGCGCCTGCTCCGCGTCCTGGCTCTGCGACAGCAGCTGAGCCCTCAGCTGCTCCAGCTCCTGCCGCAGCCTCTCCTCCTGCCGCCCGTGGCTCTCCTCCAACACCTTCATTTGCCGCCTGCTCGTAGAGGTCACACCAAGGGAGAAGTGTTGCTCTCGTGGCAATACCTGGAGCTCTCCACCCAAAGTGCACGTGGGGATTCAGATCAGTGTTGCTGTGCACAAGGGAAACATTCGGCCTCTCCACAGTCAGAGCCTCAAACCCTCCTGCTGCTGCTCAGTGCATTGCACTGGCTGGGGACATGCTGGCAAAGAGTTCCTCCAAACCTGTTCCTCCTCCTCACCACCCACCAGACAGTGTTGGTCAGAGTGGACTCCAACCTTGGTTGTTCACCTGTGGGGCTGCTCTCTGTCCCCACCAGGTCCACCCCGACGTGCCTCTGTGCCTGTCCACCCCAAGGATGGACTGGGGAAGCAGCCCAGCCCTCCCTACCTCAGAGGAGATGGCTGCAGGCAAGGATCTGACAGAGGAGGGGAGCACAGGCAAGAGCCTGGTACCTGTAGGGGCTCTCGAGAAGATCCAGGTTCTTCTGGTGCTGCTGCTGGAGACTCTCCAGCAACAGCCTCTGCTGCGTCCGCTCCACCTCCAGCATCTGGACCTGCCGGGCACCCGGGGAGAAGGTCCTTGTGCTGCTCCAGGGACACAGCTCCCACAGCAGCACTCACTCAGTGGCCATGGCTACTTCTGGACAGAGAGGTTTCTCCTCTCTCCCCTGTCACTCTGATGCCATTGGAGTGGACATGAGCCCTTCTCCTCCCGCTGTGTCACCCGTGGCCCCCTTCCAGCAGGTGACGGGGCTCACCTGGCTCTCCAGCTCTGCCACACGGGCCTGGGCGCTGACCAGAGCTGCCCGGCAGCCTGATGCATCCTCACAGAGCTGGGCAGTGCCATGCCCCGGCCTCCTCTCATGCAGCAAGCCCAGGCCTGAGGACTCTGCCTGTGGGGATGGAGAGGGAAGATCAAGGCCCTTCAGGATCCGTGGCTTTGTGGGGTGGCCATCAGCCCACACAGGAAGGCGTGTGTCTCACCTGCAGCTGTGGGGCAGCCTGGAGACGTGTCCTGGGCGTGGGAACCTGCAGAGACACAGGGCTGCTGTCAGGCAGGTCAAGTCCTGAGGGAACGTTCTTCCTAGCCTGGGAGTGGTAATTCATACCCAGCTTACTGAGGCCCTTCCTCTACCCTTCCCCAGCCCAACCCTGTTGCTGGCCTGGCTCCCTTCTGATGCTCAGCAGCCCCTATCCCAGACAAAATGATGTTGGGCTCCTCTTGCTGTGGGGGTAGATTCAAGGAGAAGGCCGGCAGCTCTCGGGGAGACAGCAGCTGTCCTGCCATGAAGGCAGGGCAAGGAGGCCCAGGGAGATGTGAAAAAGGGGCTTCAAAGACAAAGCAAGAGTTGCCCTCTCTGCCAAAGGCTCTGATGGCCCTCCAGTGCTCTAGAAACCATCTCCGAGTATCCTCACTACCATGCTGAGGAAGCCAATTCCTCTATCAGCTGCAATCTCTGCTGTTAATATGACGTATATGTGCCTGGAGAAGTCTGTACATGCTGCTCAGGCAATGCAGCAGTGTCAATTGCTGTGATTTACAAAGCATCCACAGCACATGTGCTTTGGTTTGATAAATACTACTTGTGGTATCCCAGAGCTCTCCCAACACTTTCCCTCCATGAACCCAAGCTCCCACGGATGCACAGAGCTGGATGACGAGGAGTTGGCAGCAGAGGGCCATCAGCACAAGCCTGATCCTGCACCTCACAGGGCCACAGGCCCAGCAGACCTACCTGAGCAAGTGGGACAGGGCCCTGCACCTCCTGCTCTCCTGGCAATAAGGCTGTAGAGGCTGAAAATAGAACAAGTCTGCCATTCAGACATGGCAACAGCAATCATCCCCTCCCAGAAGGACAAAGGTCTGGCTCTCCTGGGCAGAGTGAGAAGGGTCCTGCTCTGCTCTGGTGGGTGGTGATGGGGACAGAGGGTCAGGCAGGCCTGTCCATTCCTGCACCCCCACAATGCTGGCACTCTGCCCTGCACAGAAAGGCTGAGGGCAAAGCATGGCTCCTCCTCCATCTCCATCACCTAGGGAGGAGGCTGAATCCTAAAAGAGTTGCTTTCAGTAGGCTCTGAACTGGTGCACAGCTTCAGCCCAGACACAGCACTAGTGGGACCAGCACGTGGGCAGGAAGAGGGAAGGGGGCAGAGAGAAAGGACAGCATGAACTCATGCCCACCAAGAGAAACCAAGTCTTTTGCAGCCCTCTGAAAGTCCAAAGGCAGCCCTGAAGAGTTCAGTGTGACCCAGCACTGCGTCTCCACCACACCATAAAAGGGGGATGGTGGGATCCTGCAGCGTGGCAACCTGCTCCCACACCGGCTGCTCAAAGCCTGGGCAGCAACTCCATGGCCAAGGGTAATGCTGTGCCTCCTGATTTGTTCTTGTTTTGCAGGGCAGGGGGAGCCTCTCTGCATCCTGCTGCCCAAGCTGCACAATCCCAGGAAACGCACCCAGAGCGCTGGTGTCTCCGGAGGGATCCTCCTTCTCAGCCTCCGACGTCTGAGCTGAGGCTCCTTTCGTGGTGCTGAGCCAGGGCACCGGCTGCCTGCAGGGGCAGAGACACAAGTGATGCACAGCAGGGAGAGGCACACAGATATTGCTCTGCTTGCCATTGAAGTTGAAAGCTTGGCTTTCCTAGTGCTCCAACAGACAAGAACCCAACCCACCTGCCGAGCTGCCCTCCCTCCTAGCTACAGAGGTCTCAGGCCCAAAGGGATCGCTGCTGGTTCCCAGCCCCCCCCACTCCCCCACTGCACACACGCAGCTGCTTTCTGCAGGACATCTGTCCCACGGAGGGTGCCCGAGAGCTGACACAGGCCTTACCCAGAGCTGTCTGCACTGGCTGTGTCCTGCAGGGCAGCTGCCTGCTGTGGGGCTCCTGTGGAGGCGGCTGGATGGCTGCAGGCAGAAACACCAGATGTGGAAGAGCTCAGGGAAGGCAAGATCCTGTCCCCAACACCAATTCCTGCCTTGCAGCTGAAAGCCTCTGTCTCAAAACCTCCATCACTGCTGTTCCTACTCGTTTCATCCCCCCTCGCCCCGGACAGCAGCAGCCCCAGCTAACACAGCCCTGCACATCACACACGACTCTCTGCATTTCCCTTCTGAGCCCCATTCCAACGGCACAAGGCTCAACCTGTGCCGGTGTAAACTCAGCAGGAGAAGGCGGTGTGTCTGGAACTAGGAGGAATGAAGGGGAATACAGACAGCAACAATGAACACAGCATGTGCTGTGGGGCTGTGCTCATCCAGGACAGCTCTGCAAGACCTGGGACAGTGGGTGCGATTCTGGCCACAACAGCAAGGTGAGCCTGGAGGGCTGCAGGCTGGATCAAGTAGGAGAAAGCCCTGCGCTAATACTCCACCCCAAGACAAACTAGCGCTTAAAACTAATGGCTTCAATCTGAGACAAGGCTTTGGGAGAGGTGCTGCTGGAGCAGCTACATGTGAAGCAAACGGGAGCAGCGTGGCCATCAACTGTGCCTTTACCTGGCAGCAGGACGGGGATGCAGCCTTTCCCCTGGGGCCTCCGAGGCCTTGGCATTCCTCTCCTGAGCCTTGGCCTGCGCTTGGGCTTTCTTGCGAGCCAAGGCAGCGATCAGCCAGTCCTCCTCCTCCAGCGGGGCCGCTTTAGCCGCCGCCTCCTCTGCAGCCGGGACGTGGCTGGCGGGGCCAGGCCGTGCGGCCGGGGCAGGGCTGGGGCGGCTCACGGCAGGGCTGCCCTTCGCTGCAGGCAGCGGCTCCCACTCACACCAATCCTCATCCTTCCAGCCCAGCCAGTCGGCTCCAGCCGCCCTGCCCCGCACCGTGCGCCTGCTGCCTGCAGGAGCAGCTTTGGGGTGCAGCTCTGCTTTCACTTGGCTGCTCGTGTCGCTTGAAAACCTGCCGCAAGGAGAAGCAGTTCCATCTGTGCCCGAGGGGCCCCGGGAACCCTGCCCCTGGGAGGGAGCCCTGCCTGCACGGGGACCCCAGGGACCCTGCCTGCCCTGTCGGAGGGGCAGATCTACAGATTGGGTACAGGGAAGCACACGAGTGTACGTGCCTCTCAGACTTTCCCTGGGTGTTTTAGCCTACAGAGAAAGACAAATTCCCACATTAGAATATCAACCAGGTCTCATCTGGACTTCCCCAAAACATATTTAAGCCACAGGTAGCTTTCTCCTGAACAGCCCATGAGCAACACTGAAGCTCTCTTCCTACCCACACTGTCTGGGAAACAGCATATGAAACCAGGGGCACCACAGACATATTGGCAACTTCAGAAACACCAGTGTGCACAGCCTCTCCTGACTGACAGCTGGGCAAAAGCCTCCAGCCCTTGGCATCACTTATGCCTCCAAACAGAGGTACCAGAGGTTGCTCTCATGGCCAGTGACACTTTCCTGCAACCGATCTCCCTCTCCTGCTCAGGGCCCCTCTGCAGCCTGCCAGCCTGGCTCCAAGGCACTCCAAACAAAGCTTCAGCTTAATCTTCAAAACCACCCCACACTCCCCAAAGCAGTCTCAAGCTCCTGCAGTGGTTTGCATGGCAAACATTACACTGACATTAAGCTCTGCAAAATACCCTGAGAGGCAGCAAGTGCCACCCGCACTGCCCCACGGGTGCTGACCCAAGCAGAGCCCATGGGGCTCCCGCTCTGCCCAAAGCCTGGTGATCACCTAGGGGAGGAGGCAAGCAGAAGAGGAAGGAGGGAAGAAAACCTCATCTCCTTGGGTCTGGAGCACCCACGGGATCCCAAATAAGTGGGACAACTGAACAACACAAGGAGGGAATGAACAATTCTAAAGACTGCAAAGGAGCAATGCTCAGTGTCACTGCTCATTGCCTGCAGCCTAATGCTCAGCCCAGTGCCCAGCCCCATGTCCAGCCCAGTGCCCAGCCCAGTGCTCACCTGATGCTGACTCGAGCTCAGATGGAGATCAGATGAGCCTCAGATGATCCTTGGCCTGGAGCTCAGATGGACCTCAACCCGGAGCTCAGAGGGAACTAAGCCTGGAGCTGAGCCCAGAGCTCACGGAGAGCTCAGAGGGACCTCAGCCCAGATCTCAGACTGAGCTCAGACGGACCTCAGCCCGGAGCTCAGATGGACCTCAGCCTGGAGCTCAAAGGAAGCTCAGACAGACCTCAGCCCAGAGCTCAGAGGGAGCTCAGCCAGGAGCTCAGAGGGAGCTCAGAGGGAGCTCAGCCTGGAGCTCAGACAGACCTCAGCCCAGAGCTTATGGGGAGCTCTGCCAGGAGCTCAGGGGGAGCTCAGAGGGACCTCAGCAGAGATCTCCAACTGAGCTCAGACGGACCTCAGCCCAGAGCTCAGACGGACCTCAACCCGGAGCTCAGACGGACCTCAGCCCAGAGCTCAGATGGACCTCAGCCTGGAGCTCAAAGGAAGCTCAGACAGACCTCAGCCCAGAGCTCAGAGGGAGCTCAGCCAGGAGCTCAGGGGGAGCTCAGACGGACCTCAGCCCGGAGCTCAGATGGACCTCAGCCCGGAGCTCAGCCCGGAGCTCAGATGGACCTCAGCTTGGAGCTCAGCCCGGAGCTCAGAGGGAGCTCAGACGGACCTCAGCCCGGAGCTCAGCCCAGAGCTCAGAGGGACCACAGCCTGGAGCTCAGACAGACCTCAGCCTGGAGCTCAGACAGACCTCAGCCCGGAGCTCAGACGAAGTTCAGTAGAAGCTCAGTTGCAGCTCGCTGGGAGCTCAGACGAAGCTCGGCCGGGGCTCAGCCGCGGCTCGCCGGGAGCAGGGACGAAGCTCGGCCGGACTCACCCGCCGCTCGCCGCCACCGGCTCCAACGGCCGTTCCCGCGCGCCCGGGCGCCGGCGGGTGACGTCACCGCGACGCCGGGCGGGCTGGCTCCGCCCCCTTGCGGCGGCTGGGCCGAGTTAACCCCATCGCCGCCAAACCCAAGCCACGCTCCCACCTTTGTCCCGCACCAGCTGCGTCTGCCCGCTTCACACGCGCTGCTTACGCCCGCTTCCCTGCCACTGAGATCTAGACACACAGATACGCACAGACACCGTCCCCTCAGGCCGTGGCCAGCCCTCTGCCCTGGCTGCTGGGTTGATTTAGCCCATGGCTTCAGGGCTCCGTCTGTCACAGCCGTCTCTCGGGTTTCTGCTCCGATGACATCAACCCGCTGCTTCGGTTCCTCTGCCCTCAGCTCGCTGCGTCTCCTGCATCGGGTCACCCCGTTCTGAAGAGCGCACTCGGGGCAAAGGATGCCCAGAAAACACATGAGGCAGAACAGCAGAGTCACGGGAACACCAAGACAGGAGGCGCTTGTTGAATCTGAGCCACACGGCCACAACTGGACACCCTCAGAGATCAATTGCTCTTGCACCAGCACCTCCTGCTCCCACGAGGGGGGCAAGGATACAAGGATGAAGCCAGTGAGCACGGCCCCTCCTGACTGACAGCTGGGCAAACGCCTCCAGTCCCTGGCATCACTTAGGCCTCCAAACAGAGGCACCGGAACATCCTACTTGGCTTTCCCAGGCCTGCCTTCGTAGCTTATCACACCACGGCAGTGTCCCAGCCTTCCCCTGCTCCAACAAGGCCGTTTACAGATTCTGCCGGCCTCCACGTCAGGATGCAGAGGCATCTGACACTGCTGATCACAGCCACGCCAAGCTCCTCCCTGCAGGGAGAGGAGGAGTTCCCGATCTGCTCTTATGGCCAGCGACTTCCCTGCAACACGTTTTCCTCAGGGCCCCTCTGCAGCCTGCCAGGCTGGCTCCGACCTCTCCACAGCTCTCTTCTATATCCTGTGGCTGGAAATGAGACACGAGCACCAGAGCTGAGGTGAGCTTCTCCTCCTGCAGCACCCTGGTAGCCAACTATTTCCCCACATCACCCTCGAGTCTGGCACTTTTATAACAGAAATAGAAAAGGAAGTCACAGGTTCCTAGAATAGTAGGGGCTGGAAGGGCCCTGCAGAGCTGCTCCAGCCCCAGCCCCTGCTCCAGCCCCAGCCCCTGCTCCAGCAGCTTCCCCTGGCTCAGGGGGCACAGGAACGTGTCCAGGTGCGGTTGGAAACCTCCCGAGAAGGAGCCTCCGCACCCTCCCTGGGCAGCCTGGGCCAGGGCTCCCTCCCCTCAGCACCAAAGGAGTTTCTGCTCCTGTGCCAGTGGAACTTGCTGTGTTCCAGCTTGTACCCATTGCCCCTTGTCCTGTCACTGGGCACTACAGAAAAAAGTGTTGCCCCATTCTCCTGACATCCACCTTTTAAATACTTGTGAGTGTTGATGAAGTGCCCCCTCAGCCTTCCCTTCTCCAGACTGAACAGTCCCAGGTCCCGCTGCCTTTCGTCCTCACACACGTGTTCCATCCCCTCAGCATCTTGGGAGCCCTGCATTGGCCTCCCTCCAGCAGTTCCCTCTCTCTCTTGAGCCGGGGAGCTCAGAAGTGGACACAGGGCTCCAAATGAGGCCTTACCAGGGCAGAGGAGAGGAGGAGGAGACCCTCCCTCGACCATCCTTCCTCTTCTCAAGGCATCATATTTTGCTTATACCTTGAATCCCTTCTTTCCTTGCCCACACCAGCCATGGATCACAAGATCTTGCTTTGCCAGGAAGGATCCCTGCAATCAGCAACTCTGCCTGTACCCTTTACCCCCACCAAGAGCAGTGGCACAAAGGCCCAATTTTCCCTAGTACTCATCAGAGGGGATCTTTCCCTCCCAAACACAGTGACAGAAACAACAGTGTCCTGCTCTCCCACCGCTTGGGCTTCCAGAGCAACCGGCACCTGCACTCAGCTATGAGCAGGGACAATCTCACATGGCTTGGGGCTGGAGAACCACACAGCAAACCCTCAGGAGAAAGCAGAAAGGCAGGAAATAACCCAGACACAAGACTCGGCATCCTTGGGGGGTCTAAAATCTGCTGCCTCCACTCCTGTTGCTGGCAGCTTCCTTGCAGCAGCTCTTCACTGTCCTCTAAGTTCTCCTGTACCTCAAAGGCTAGAGAAGATAAACTGCTTCCCAAGGTTTCCCTTCAGGTAGGTTCCTGTTCCCAGCACAAGGTCTTATCCAAATCACTTGCAATGGGGGATGCTGAGACAATGCAGAATGTGTTTGCTCCCCAAAGAGCATGAAATGGAGCATGTTTGTCGCTGTCAAACACGGTTAATACAGCTATAAATCACCTTTCACTTTGTGTGAAATCACCTGTAAAGGATGGGCAAACCCTGAGGCTCAGCACCACCGAGGCTGCCAAGTGCCCCGGCAGACCACGGGGCCCTGTCCCAGAGCTCTCTGATGGGCACTTTTGCCTCAGGGGGCTTGCAAAGACGGTCCTCCCAACAGTCCCAGCAAGGTGTGAGCTCTGGGGAAGCTTTCCCACCATCAACCAGTGCTCACCTGGGCTCAAGGAACACAAGACTCCAGTGTCTCACAAAAGTTGGCTCCTTCCTCTCTGCATCCCTCTTGTCATCAATCTGACACCCACTGCAGCACAACGGGATCCAATCTGCCTGCAGCACGAGCGACTTCTGGCACAAGGCTGAGACTGCTCAAGAGAACCAGAAGGAAGCAGAGAAACCTGAGTCCACCTTCCACAGCAAGGACTATTTTCCCCTTCCTAAGGCCTTGTCTTTATTTTTCCCTCACCAGTCCTGCCATCAGCCCTTTTCTCATGTGGCACAAGCTTTTGTCAGCTGAAGCACACACCAGCTCTCAGCAGGCTCCTCGCTGTGTCCAGTGCTGCACTTTGGTCACAGCCCAGCCCAAGCCCACCACTGGCAGGAAGGAGGAGAGGTGGCCCTTTGGAAACTGGCTA
The DNA here is from genome assembly GCF_028858725.1 of Colius striatus. Lineage (NCBI taxonomy): Eukaryota > Metazoa > Chordata > Aves > Coliiformes > Coliidae > Colius > Colius striatus. Next base: position 1,015,206 of record NC_084768.1, read on the forward strand.
CAGCTCAAGCACCAAAACCCAGGTCGATAACAAATATCATGATGTTCCCTTTAGCAAAAGGCTCAGGGCCGTGCCTGAGTGTTGAGCACAACATGGGCTGCTCTCCCAGCCCTGCTGCTCTCCTGGCTGGCTGGCCACAACTGGCTCTGGTTTGGAGCTGGAGGCAGAACCCTGCACAGGCAGCTCGGGGCTGGGGGCATGAGGAGAGGGGCTCAGCTGTGAGGAAAGTGCTGGTACCTGGCAGTGATGGGCAGCTCACACACTTCCTCACCAACACCATCCACGTCCAGCGCCAGCGCCAGCTCGTACGTCCTTACTGTGGTGGAACACAGGGAGACCTGGAGGGAGAGGAGAGAAGAGCATTAAAAGCTTCATCACTCCTAGAAGCCATTGTCCTCTGTTGGTCTGTGCACAGAGCACAGCCTCTGGGAGCAATGAGAGTCTTTTGACAAGATCTGGTCTGTTAAATACACCTTGCAGGGATCAGGGCATCTGTAAGCTAAATCCAAGCACCTTTAGACTCATGCTCTACTCAGCACAGCCTTAGAATTAATTTCTAAGTCCCGACTACAACAGCATCAATCCAGAGGGAACCTGCTGACTTCAACAGAAGGTGTTCAGCTTTACCAGGGGAAAGCTGAGGGCAAAACATGGCCCAGCAGATGCTGTGCCAGAGCTTTTCCAGTCCCCACTGGAGATCACCACATGGAGTACAACTCCTTCTGCTGCACAGGAGAGGAAGAATAGGACAGGGAGGAAGAGCAAACAGCTTTAGGCAATGACATGTCTCTTTTTAACAGCTCTTTCCTCACTCTTCCTCTGCCTACTTTCAATCAAAGACATTGCTCTAAGCAGCTCCCAAATGGCTTCTGTGCTTCACCATATGGTTCGTGATCATCATTGATCTTGGAAACAAAGCAGTGCTCCTTCAGAAAAGTCCCAGGATAACCTAGCTAACAAAAGCCTAACACTAGGGCAGATCTCTCACCGCATTCTGCTCAGAGCTGCCAGCCCTAAAGCCCTCTCATGCACCAGTGAAGTTTCAGCTCCACCTGCCCAAGCACGTCTGGCTCTCCCCATACCTGGAGAGCCAGGGATCCCTGGGGGAAGATGGTCCCTCTACGAGGCCTGATGGAGAACTCGGTTGGCTTGACACGGCCTTGGGCTCCTTTTCTACAGGATGGGTGAGTGTTGTCTGAGATCTGAGCAAGACTGGAAGTGCTGGGCTCTCCTGAGCCATCCCTGGGAATGCAGAGGCTGAAGGTCACGGGCACCGAGGAGATGTTGGTGAGGCGACACACCAAGGTGCGAGGGCAGCCTGGGGAAAGGACACCAGCATGGATTTGTGCACCACTTATGCTGTGACTCCTGCTGTGAACACCCTGACACGACAAAACTGGGCTTGGAGTTTAACTACAGCCTCTGAATTACAGCTCATTGAGAAGCTGAGCAAGGATCTGATGGTCAAAATTCCCTTTCACACTGACCACAGACATAGCTGCTTTGGAAATGCCCCACTCTCAACAGTGCTGAGCATCAGAAGTTTCTCTCCAATTGAGAGGAGCTCTCTTACCTGCCCCTAAAGCAACACCAATTATTTCTCACTTAGAAGTATGCACCCAGACAGAGCATTCATTCTGAAAGTGCAATCCACAAAATCAGCAGGCACCGTGTCTCACATCACCTGACACACAGGGACACCACAGCCACGCTGCACACTGGCTCTGCTCACTGCCCACAAAGCTTCACATCACTAGAGCTTTGACACTTGCTCTTCAGAATGGGAAAGCAAGGAGACAACTACACCAGGTGGTGGTGTTCTGCAGAGAGAGGACATCAGCCCACAGCCTGCGCTGGAGTGGACATCTGGCTGGGCTGGCCAGCTCTGCCAGGAGCCATCTCCCATGGGCTGCTCACTCAGCGTTGTGTGGGGGCAGATTTCTTCAAAAGGAACTGCAGCAGTGGCAGAGGGGTGATGTGGGGAGGGGAGGAAGTGGCTCAGGAGAGACCATGAGTTTTCTGTCCACCAGCAGTATGAAAATGATTTCACTTTTAAACTGCAGATCATCTTAGTACAAAGCCTTTTGGGAGACTGAGATGGAGACCCAGGGCCTGCAGCTCAATGGAGATGCTCGGGGTGCTCAGTCACTGGCTCTGCCAGCAGAGCTTCTGGGGAGGAAGGAGAAGGAGCCCACGTCTCTTAAGAACATCAGTGCCTGGTGCAGAGCTGTGCCTTGGGCACGTTACCTGGCCAGTGACAACGAGGAGGCCTCACGGCACTAATTAATATCTCACACCAAAGGTCAGGGAGGGAAATGCTGTGGTTGCCTTTCAGCAGGAACATCTGCCCACAGCTCTACAGGCTGGCGGGTGGCTTCAACTCCCTTCTCCTGCAGTCCTGAGCCCTTCTGGGACAAACCTTTCCCAGGCCCAGAATGACTTTCCCAGTCATTCTGCTGCCAAGGACTGGCAGGGTAGGGATGCACAGGCTGTGAGGGACACTCAAACCCACTGACTTTCTGTTCCTTGGGTCCTGTTTGATCCTGTGATGGCAAAGCTCTGCTGAAGCAGCCACCAGCCCTGGGTTGAACAGTCTGAGGCTGCTCTGGAGGAACACACAAGTGACACAGGAGCTTGCAGTCAAGGGCTCCATTTTGGGAACACACAGAGCCCTCAAGCTGTGGGGCCAAGCCCAGGGCACACTCACCAAAGGAGACATCACAGGGGTGTCAAGGGGAGGGAAGGTACATTGAAATGAAATGTGGGTCTGATGACACGGCCCCTGTGTGGACAAAGACAGAGGAGGCATTGCAAAGAGTTCAGCCCATGAGCAGACCCCAGCATCCTGCAGCAGACCTGTGTTCATCTGCTGTCCCATTTCCTGACCAAAGAACTCCAAAGAAAACACCAAAGAAATAAGCACCCAGGACTTGCTAAGGTTGGCTTCCAAGCAAAGAGAGAATCATCACCTGTGGTTTGGGCATCTGCGACTGCCCAGTTAAAAAGCACCAGCCTTCAGGAGTTTCCATTCAATGCTGAGTTTTCATCCTTGGAGCTGAATTTGTTCCCAAGAATGTCAGGCAGCAAATCCCTACTGCTGCTGAAGTTCCCTCTCCAAGAACCAACTCCCAAGACTTCAACTTCCCAGGCTTCAACTGCCAAGCCCTAACAGCTTCCTCGGGAGGGAGCAAAGGGAGCAGACATGCTTTCCGGCACAGCACTTGCCAGGAGACCATGGGAAACTCCCTCCAAACCAGCCACGACTGGAGACCACCCTGGGAAAGGACGAGCCTCGCCAGGCCCGTGGGGAAATGACTGCCACTTCTGCTGAAGGCACTGTATCTGTGCCCAAGCCAGTTAAAACCTGGATGACTGCTCAGAAGGCTCAGACAAGGAGCCAGCCCGGAGCTCTGTGTACCACAGCTGAGAACAATACAGCCTGCAGGAAAAGGGGGGGAAAGGCAGCAGTTTTGGCAACCACTGTGCTTTACAGTAGCGTGAAAGAATGCCCTTGTGAAGGGACATCAGGGTCCTTGCAGAGCAGGAAGGACAACATAAAGTGGGAGAGGTACCCCTTGTGTTCCAGCAGCCAGCTCACCTCCATTCAAAACAACTGGGAGAAATCCCAGGGCCCAAAACCTCTGCAAGAGGGAGGCTCAACTTGACCCGGGGAGTGGACATCTCAAAGGCATCTGAGAAGAAACAGCTGGAGTTGTGGGGCTGAAGAAAGAGAGATAAGGGTTGGATGGAGATCCCTGAAACCAAGCCAAGATGGAAAGGCAGGAGTCAACTCAGAGAAGAGTGGGATGCAACAGGAATTGTTGCTGAGGGACAGCTGCTCAAGAGCAGATGGTACATCACACAGGCAGCTCAGCAGCCACCATCCAGGAAGAGAGGAGTTACAGGGAGGAGGAAGACGGACTAGAAAGGAACATCAATTCAAGAAAGGAACATCAAGAGATCATTTCCCAATCAGATTCTCCCAGTCTGATGAAGTGTACTTCTGCCAAATCATGTATTATCATCTATTATCACATTTCCAACTTCTACAACAAGAGCGCTTTCTAACTCGGCTCTTTCCTCACTTCTGTCCTCTCCCACCAGCTTGCTCTTTGTACAGGCCTCATTCAAGCAAATCTCTCCCCTTCTGAAATTCACAAGGTCTCAATCTTCCTCTTCACAGTGGAACAAGGTTGCTGCATGGAAAATCCCTCTCGTCTTTCTTGGGAAATCTCAAAATAATTGCCTTTTTTAGGTAAAGGTGCAGAGCTTCAGTAGCACTTTCCTCTGGTGTACACTGGTTCTCCAAAGGCAAAGCAGGGAGACACGGTGCCTTAGAACTTAATTAAGCTCAGCAGGAGTCTCAAGTGGCACCTAAATGCCTCTCACTGCTTCAGCTAAATACTCTGCAGAGATAGACCTGGGAGTGCTGGCTGGTAATAAATTGAACATGAGTCAGCAACGTGCCCTCGTGGGCAAGAAGCCAATGGCATCCTGGGTGCATCAAGCAGAGTGTGGGCAGCAGGTCAAGGGAGGTTCTGCTCCCCCTCTGCTCTGGAGTCCTGTGTCCAGTTCTGGGCTCCTCAGCTCCAGGGAACTTCTGTAGAGAGGCCAGTACAGGGCCACCAAGATGATCAGGGAACTGGAGCATCTTCCTCACGAGGAAAGGCTGCAGGACCTGGGGCTGTTCAGTCTGGAGAAGAGACTGAGGGGAGACCTTATTAACATTTACAATTATCTAAAGGATGGGTGTCAGGGGGTTGGGACATCCTTTTTCTCTGTTGTAGCTAGCAACAGGACAAGGGGTGATGGGATGAAGCTGCAACACAAAAAGATCCATTGAAACAAAAGAAAAAACTCTTACTGAGAGGTGAGGGAGCCCTGGCACAGGCTGCCCAGGGAGGGTGTGGAGGCTCCGTCCTTGGAGGGCTTCAAGACCCCCCTGGACACGTTCCTGTGTGACCTGATCTAGGTGGGAGCTGCTTCTGCAGGGGGTTGGACTGGATGATCTCTAAAGACCCCTTCCAACCCTACCATTCTGTGATTTTATTCTATGATTCTATGAAATCTCTGAACTCTGGTACCTGGTTCAGGCATTAAAGGTGTCCCACCTGGGAAGCCTGCTTCCCTTTTCCTTGCAGGTGCTATTTAGAGCTGAAACAGTTGCTTTTTAAAAGCAAAACCATCACAAAAAAACCCAAAGAAACAGTTGATTTCCCTTCCCCAGGGCTGGCCACTGGACAAGGTGCTGGTCGGCAGCACTCTCAGGGTGCAGGGCTGGGCCCAGGACAGGCCTTTTGCAGGCACCACACTTCTGGAGGCTCCTGCTAATGCAGTTCCTGGGCAGTGCTCAGGGAATGAGGGCACTTGTCCATAATTGCTAGTTTTGGTCCCTCCCCATCACTTGGTCTGGCTCCCTGCCCTCATCTTTCACCTCCTCCCTCTCTGTCTTTACCCCATCACTGGTTTTTCTTTCTCTTTCTCTGTAGGACTCCTTGTCTGTATTTTCTAACCCCTCCCTGCCTGTCCTACACCCTGTTGCTATTTTTTCTCCTCTCCTGCTCCCTGCCCTTTGCCTTTTTCTATCACCATGTTGTGATTCCTGACCTTATTTTCCCTCTCTCCCCCACAGCCTGTCCCCACTTTCCTGCCCGTCTCTCTTGCTCAGCTGGCTGGAACTTCTCTCTTCTCTCCAGGCCTCCATCCTGCTCCTCACCCCCTTGAAAGGGCTCTTCCGCTGACTCTCTCAGGCCATCACTGTTCCACCCTCCTGCGCCTCCTTCTGCTGATCCACATCCCTCTGCTCTTTGCTCTCTATGGATGCTTTCCCTCCCCTCCCCTCCCCTCCCCTCCCCTCCTCTCCCTTTCTCTTTCCTTCCCTATTCCCTTCTGTCCTAATCCCTGTCCCATTTCTCTGTCACTCCACTCTCCTGGTGCCTTTTCTGTCTCTCTGCCCCCTGTCCCTCTCCCTGCCTGTGTCTGTGTATCCCCCTATCCTCCTTTCTGCCCTTCCAGTCCTCTCTCTGTCCCTCTCTGCTGCTGCTTGTTGCTCTTTTTCCTCCTGCACTTGCTGTCTCCTTAAGCTCCATCCCTTTCCTGCTCTGTCCCTCTGCCCTGCTCCTGCCCCGTGTTTTCCTCCTCCTCCTCCTTTGGCTCCTCCTGGGGCTGGGCCTGTGCAGCCCTGGGGAGGCAGCCATGGGGCTGCAGGGTCAGGGGGGCCTGGCCAGGGGCTGGTGTCCCTGCAGGGTCAGGCAGCAGGAAGGAGGCCCCGGGGCACATGGGAGCCGTAGGCCTGGGGCACTGGCTACCGGCCAGCCATGTTGGCTCCTGGGCCATGTGGGAGCTGTAGCCCTGGGCAGGGGCTGCCAGCCGTCCCTGTTCATTGCTGGGCGCTCTGGGAGCTGTCGCTGCCCCCTCAGCTGCCCACAGCCGTGTCGGTGCTGTGAGGCACAGGCTGTGCTGCAGCTGTGGCCTGGCTGAGGTGAGGGCTGGGGCCAGCCAGGCCCTTGGGCAGCTCTGGGGGTGTCTCCTGCCTGCTGCCCACCTGGGGCTGGTGATGGGAGCTCCAGGCTGGAGCTGGGCCTGTCTGGGGCAGCCCCTTGGTGACCCAAGAGCTGGGGAGGGGCAGGAGATGGAGACAAGGCCCCGGGCACAGGCCCCGGGTGCCCCAGCTGCCAGAGCCCCCGCAGCCGCCCCAGCATCTCAGTCTGACAGCAGCAGTGTGTGGTGCTGCTCACTCTGGCAGGGCTTTCACTCCATTTCCCTTCTCCCCACAGGTGCTGGGCCAGAGGTTTCGCAGGCACAGCCCGGCCGGGAGCTCGCCGTCCTGGCTGTGCCGCTGCTTTGGCAGCCGCCGCGGGGCAAGTTCACACACCCAGGTAGGGACCCTGGCTGTGATGCCAACCTGATGTCCTTCAGGAGTGAAAAACACAGTGTAGTGTTGGCTGGGGGTTGTTGTTGTTGTATCTCTGGGATTGATGTGACCTTGCAGAGGCAGCTGTTGGGATTTCAGCAGACATTTCCAGTTAAACCTGTGCTGACTGCTGCCCTGAGGTGCAGCTGGAACCCACTGCTGAGCTGCTTGATGAAGTGCACTTCTGCCCTGTCGTATATTATCATATGTAATTATATTTTCAACTTCACAGCAAATCAGTAGCTTCTACTCACTGTAGCAGCCATTCCGGCTCTTTTTTATGGCTCAGTAATGGAGAGGGGAGTTTCCACAATTAAAACAAGAAGGTAAGATTCTACCAAGTCAAAGTGCCTGGTGTATTCAATGGGTGGACTTCTTGGGATGCTTGCACAGTCTGTTTGAGTTTGTCTCTGACTGGGACGTGTAGTCTTGGAGAAAGGAGCAGGGCTCAGAAGTGTGCTACCACCTGAACTCACTTGGCTCATCGGTGCTGCAGGGCCCAGGTTGTGGTTTTGGGGTCAGTCTAGTTCCTGTGTGCGTGAGACAACATCCAGGCCTGACAAGGTAGTAGTGGTGAGGCACAGTAGAGCTGGAGCTCTTAGCCAGGCTGGTAATTTGTCTGCAGGGCCAAGTCCAAACTATGAAGGTGTAAATATAGAGCACTGTGTGGAGAATTACTGCAAATCATTTGCCTTCCAAACCCCATGACTGAGCCCCTGTCTGAACTATTTTTTGGGTTACAGTTGGTGTGTGTCCTTTTGTGATTGCCTCTCTCTCCATTTCTCTACAAACCTGTGGTTCCCCTGAGAGTGCCCTGGTGGTGAAACACTCCTGGCCTGGCAAAGATGTAGCTCAACACCTTCATGACATGCAGCTCCAAGTCAGCAGCAGCCTTGGTTTTGCAGCCTTTAGCAGAAAGGAACGTTTGCTACTGCCTTTGGGAATGCTGCTCTCAGAGATAATTGAGAGAAGCAAGAATGGGCTTGTTCTGTAGAAGTGTGGACTGGCCAATTTGATCCTGCCAAGAGGGAATTGATGCTGCAGATGGGTGCAGACTTTGTGGTCCTTAGGAGAACAACAGCTTGGATTTAATTTGTTGACAGGGTAACTTGTATATTGGAACAGGCACATGAAGGATCTGAGCTAACACATGCATTTGTCAGGATTGCAGGAGAAGCGTGGTGAGTCCTGAACTTTTGGAGTGATTTCTTCAGGCTGCACAAATGCACAGCAGAGCTTTGGCAGGGTGGTGAGTAAACCTTTAGTACTGACTTGGTTCCTTTTTCTGATCTTTAGGCCAGGGAATCATCTGTGTGAATCCAATCAATCAATTGGCTCTGTAGCATTCCTGGTAAGTTTGTTGTCCTGAAAGCAGATCAGAGGCAGACAAGTGGGGATCCCCATCTGAAACGAGTCTGAAAGCCTCAGTGCCCGAGTCTGCAAAGTCTCCCAAGAAAGGGTCTAAGCTTTCAAATGTAGAGGAAATGGTTGAAGTGTTCAGCCAGAAATCTGAGTCTTTGCCCTTGAAGCCACTTTAGAATGGAAGGAAATCTGAAATGTTTTATCCAAGGGTTCCCTCTGATCAGAGGGAAAACTGAAGCTGGCAGCTGTGTGAAAGGTATGGTGGGTGAGAAAATGCTTCAGAAATCCAGATTTCTCTAGAGCAGCAAATCTTTGTCTCCTGTCAGCTGGCCTTTGCCTGGTGGGGTCAGTGCTGGTGAGGTCAAGAGCACGCAGCTGCCTCAGGGAGCTCGTGAAGTTTCAGGGCCCACAGGAGTAAGCTGAATTTTGCCAAACCCAGCAAAGGGTGTTGAGGTGCTGTGGGAATTGGCCATTGCTCTGTGTCTGTCTCTTGGCAAAGGTGAGGGGATGCCAGTGAGATGTCACCTTTGTCTGTGTCTCAGGAAATGCTGATGGATGGAGGTGGTCTGAAGGGCAGCAGCCTGGGAGCCACTGCTGCTGCCTGTGCTCGCTGAGCATTTCTGCAGAGCAGGCTCCTGCCTGAACCACCCACATGTGGACTCTGATCTGCGCTTGCCCAACTGGCCTGTGGGTTCCTAAAAGCTGCTGTGGAACAGAACTAGTTGGAGGAGGTGGAAAGAAGGAGATAATTTCAGAGTTTCTGCTCATGGCTGTGTTAATGACAACAGATGGGGGAGAACTAAGGTTACAAGGCCATAGTTTGAAATTCCCAACTGAACTTCTCCCTGATCTGTGCTGTGAGCATTAAGTAAAGAGTAAGTGAGGAGCTCTGTCATTCAGAACTGCCCCAAGCACTCTGCTGGCCTCATTTGGAAGAACATGGCCCCGTTGAAGAACCCAGAAGTAGGGTAACTGTGCTTTCAAAGGAAAAAATTCCCTGTGTCTAAACCACAATGCATCAGTGGATGCATCAGCACTCAACTGATAGGATGTGTGAATAGCCTGAAATCCAGATTTAGATGCATTTCAGGGGATTCTTTTCAAAGAGACAAATTCAAAGCTCATCAAATTTGTGTCTGCCAGTTTGTGAATGAGGCAGCTTTTGATCAAAGGCCCCAGTGTGGAAGGCTGATTTCCAAAGGCTTCCTTTGCTGTCTTTGGGTGTCATTTTGAACAAACTCAGTAATCCTGGGGTTTCCTCCAAACAATAATTCACACCAAGCATCCCAAAAGGAAGTAGCCCACCAAAAGAAGAGCTTGGTTTGGGAGACAGCAGGTAGACGTACAATGGACAAGGTCATGTTGACCTTATGAAGAGTGAAATTGAGTAGTTTGGTGCATCATAGGCAGGCAATGGGAAGTGTCATGGCATGAATCAAAGTATCACTTGCAGATGGGAGGGCTCTATTGATTTTGGGAGCTGCCCAGAATTAGTATCAAAGCTAACTCATCCTGACAAGGCTGTGTTGTAGCTGTGTGAGACTGTGCGATGGAACGTGCTCCCCAGAGGAGATTTCAGAAGAAGAGCCCTTTCAGTGGTACATTTCTGTTTTAGATGGGCAACCAATCATTCAGAGTTTGAAACTGCATTATAGGTACTTGAAGAAAGTTTCTTTTCAAGCAGCACTGATACCTGAAGTTGTACCAGCTGCTGAATTGTGGAAGTTGTCAGGATTGCCCTTTTTTGTACCCAGAGCAGGACAGGGTGTGTGGTGCTGTACATTTCAGTAGGTGACACAGCATGCAGACAGTAACTAGAGATCTGTGCTAGTGTGTTGCATTATGTTATGGTTCAAATGCTTATATGGTGCCTGCTGCTAGGTTCTATACTTGGTTATGTGTTACAGCAGTGTGCAACAGAGAGTTATTTTCCAGAGGAAGCCACTGAGTGACTGATTATTCAGGTTATGGAGGTTTAGTCATAAGAGCTCTTTCCAATGGTGGAAGCCACTCCTTAAGCAGTGGGTACATGTGTGTGACCAAGCAAGACCAGGGAAGTGGAGGGAGAGGCACATTGCACTAATTGCTTTGTAGTTCTAAAAGCTTTGTCTGGAATTTGGGTTATTAGTTATTGATTTGTTCCTGCAGCCACGGTGTGTTCCCTGCAGCCTTTCAAACCCTAAGAGTGAAGAGAAACTGAAAACACCATGAAGTTTCCTCAATTTCTGCTGTCTAAGTAAAGACAGGAACCTGGTAGAAGTGGGACCAGGCCCTTTGGGGAGGTGCATCTTATGCCATCAGGTGTGTGTGCTTTGCAGTTCTTCAGAACAAGTCCATTCCAGACATTTTGGAAGGAAACCTGCCACTTGCACACTTCTGTGTGTCCCAGCCATTCCCAGACTGTGATGTACAGCGTCACTGTCTGGGGAGTTCTGAGGTCTCTTTGGGAATATTTGTCATGTGTGGAGCCAAAATAGCATTTATCAGCTTTCCAGCTGTTTCCCCTCACCTAAGAAAGCCTTTTCTGCTCCTTTTTGTGTAGGGTAAGTATAACTTCAGGGCAGGAAGATGAGCGAATCCCTTTTCTGTGATGGTACAGTGGAAAAAAGGCAGGATCATGGACACCATGAATCTCCCAGCTGTAAAGCATTGCAGAATTCTGCAGAAAAAGAGCTGTGTGCAGACAGAAACACATCTGTGCCGTCTTTCTAACTCCCAGATATGTCGCACTGGTGCTGTCAAAGTTGCTGGCATCCATTTCAGTTCTTTGCTGCATTACTGGTTGCAGCCAGTAACTCTAACACTTGTCTGACTCCATTTGTGTACTGAACTGAATCATTTGAGCTCTGCAGGCATTTAATACATTGTAAATATGATGAAATTGTTGGAAACAGCAGCTGCTTGGCTGTAGGAGCCCAAGTTGCAGTTTCTTTCATTCATGTGCTGTGCTTGGTCTGGGCTGCTTTACTCTGACCTGTTGCATCTAATTTCTTCACACAGGTGCTGACTTTGATCACATTATGGAGAGAGGCTGTGAACTTGACCTCCTTCCATCCCAGAGTGGATCATGGTTGTGTGCTTCCCTGCTGGCTGCTCTGAGGAAACTCACCCCCACAGGCTGTACGATGTCACCCGGATGCTCAAATCCAAACACAAGGACAACTTGGTATGGACTGGACCAGTCTGTTGTGCTACATCGTCTTCTGTCCTGCAGGAAGACCACAGATGCCATTGTAAGCCAATATCCCACCTAGACTGTCATAAACCAGAAGTCACCTGAGCTCATCTGAAGCCTCTTGGGTGCAGCTTTACAGCTCGGCAAGCAAGAGGGAGATTTTCAGTAGCGTGTTCAGCCCTTAGGCAAGGACAGCTGTGAAAAGCCCTTTTGTGCTGGTGGCACTGCAGTCTCTGTGGCTTCAGAAGTGCACTGGCAGTTTTCCATGTGTCTGCTGTCTGCTTGGAAACATGATCTAAAAGGGAGGATACTGTTGGGTGTGCTGTCCAGCTCTTTTCCATTAACTAGAGTGATACATTTTCTCTTGCTGTTCAGTGTTCTGTGGGCATTTCAGTTGGAGGCAAATCTCTCACGAGCTCCATGTGCAGATTCATTTCTTTTCAAGTGCTGTCCCAAACTGTTGAACCTCCTGTGCTGTTTTCTGTCTAGTGCATCTAAATCCTTTGGCATGTCTTGGCTCAGCTTATTGTATGAAGGTATATTTAGAACAGGGATGCTATTTTCTTTCCTTTTTCCTGCTCCTGGGTGTTTAGTCAGTGTGTGTAAACCATTAGAATTAAATGCAGGGCTTCGGGAGCAGGAATTTGACCCATGGTGGACATGAGTTTCTGGAGAGCTTCCCCTAGTGATTTAAAATACATTCTTTTCCGCTTAGAGACAGAGGTGTCACAGATGCATTACCAGCTGTTGTCCTCAAGATGTGCTTGTAATCCTTGTAACGTGGTCTGTTGTCCTCAGCAAGCCACCTGCTTGCTCTTGGTTCCCCTTCTTCAGGCTGTAGAGCTCAAGACATCAGGAGTTTGAGGGTGACCTGTATGTCGAGGCCTACTGGTTCAAATCCACCTCTTCTCGGGGACCTTTCCTGTGCAACAGCAGTGCTTCGGTATCTGTGAAATGATCTCATAGTTCCAGCCCAGTCCAATTCCCCTCAATAGCTGTTTGTATGACAAGAGCCTGTTCTATGTCAGGTCTGGTTTAGGGTGCAGCCCCTCTAAGTGGGATTGCAGTCAGTTGCTCTTGCCACACGAGGCTGTGTGAGGCTTTTGGGTTTGTTGCAGTTTTGCTCTTTCTATTCCAGTGAGTGCTTTGGAAATGGTGTAGCTTGGTCAAAAGAAATTGTGATGCCATGTTCTGCAATGGCTTTTCTGCAGATGTGTGAGATCCCCTGGCAAAGCACAGCCAGGCTGAGCTCATTGTTCATCCCTCTTTTGCTTCTCGTGTCTCAAAGAGCCCATCAGCCTGCTCAAGAGCAGTGAGTGTAGGAGAGATGTGTAGAGCAGCAACTCCCATCCTCCACCCAGCTCCCAAAAAAGACAAGCCATGGAGCAGATCTGCTGAAGCTGATGGGAACAGTTTGACCTTTTTGTTGGGTCAGGGTCCCAGCTGGCACAGAGTATACTGCACATTCTCCCCCCAGATTTGTGTGTGTGTTCAACTGTTGCCACTGGAGTGGGCAGTGAGGACAGAGCAGGGGAATGATACACCCAAGGAATTGGGTGAGTGCATTGTTGCCTCTTTGAGTCTCAGATTGTTATGAAGAGTATGAACGAAAAAGCATAAGTGTGCCACTCGCTGCAATGGTAGAAGGTTGTACTTTGACCAGACCAGAGTCCTGTACAGAGAGATGGAAGCGTGTCTGTAGCTGACAGGAATGTTTTTCTCTGTCAATCCCATCTATGCCGAGACACGTTGTTTGAGTCTGGGGCAGGTACAACAGAGCCAGCACAGCACGTGAACTTGGTGCATGGGATTCACAGTGTTCTCACTGACTGCTGGAACCTCTGTTTCTGTTTTCTGTACCCTCCTGCCTTCCTCTGCTGAAGTGCCAAAGAGCCACAGCAGAGCCATTCTGGGCACAGAAGGGAAGAGAAGGTGTTTTTCTGAGTATGTTGCTCCTTCCTTGTGCCTTTTAAGCGTTGTGGGGGTGTGATGCCAAACAGCATGACAGGCCTATTTGAAACATTCTCTCCCTTGGTGGCTCAGGGCAGAGGAAACAAAGCCAGAACTGATGATTTGACTGCTTCAGTGACCTTCTAGCCTGGCATACTTTGCACCTCCTGTACAGCCCTGGAGTCACGGCTAGGCAGTGGTTTCCATTTCTGTAGCTGCTGCTTCTGTTTGGGGAAGCCAAGAAATGTGTATTTCACTGAGACAACTCCCCAGTGGCACTCCCAGGAGATCATGGCAAGTATCCTTTTGCAGCCTGAGCTGCTGGGCTTTGTTACAATTGATTACAGTGTGGCTTTGGCACATGCCTGTTTGAAATATGCCTTCCAGTTGACTGGAGAAGGGAGGAGGTGCTTTGCCTCAGGCAGGAAACTGCCTGAAGGTGTGGAAAGGGAAGGTGTCAGTGGAAGAAACACTCTGGTCTGACCTGTGAGTGCTGGAGTTGATAGAGAGGTGCTTCTTGCTTTTCTTTTTCCTTCCAAATATCTTGGCATATTTCAAGCAGTAACCTGCTGGATTTCCATGAAAACCTGAAACTGGGCTAACATGGTGCCTGTGTCTGTTTGACAGCACTGGTCACACTCTGAGGAGATGTGCTAGGAAGAAATTCTTTGGTGATAAAGTTTTAGCTTTACTGCAGCCATGCCAAAGGAAAGTCTTTAACTGGTTTCTAATTGGTACCAATAAGAAATGTCTCTGGGTGCTGTCACAGGGACAAGAACAGGCACTCTAGAGCAGATCTCCTACTGGGGATCTATTCTGTAACAGAGAAGCAGTTGGAGGTTTGCCTGAACAAGGGGTGCAGATTTACACCCTTTGTGTTTAGAAACTTCAGATGCAGTGTGGCTGTGCTGTCGTGTTTGCTTTGCTGAGCCATTTCCCAGCTTGCATTCCCAGCTCCCCCCTGCACTGACACCGAGGGGCCGGTTCTGTGCACAGCCACATTGGGATCACATGGAGGGACTGTTTGGAGTTGTGTCAGGGCCGTGTTTGTGCTCATGGCAGAACACGTGCAGCCCAAACCTGCCGTGTTCCACTGACAAAGCAGGCTGCTGCAACAGGACATGTCAGGGGCTGCGAGTTCCCTGTGCATGCAGGACAGCAGGAGGCTGATGGGAGGAGCAGCCAAAGCTACACTTTGCCTTTCTGGCTGGAGGGAAGGACACCCGTGCTGTTGCTGTCTAAAGCACCCTCTGAGATACAGGCTCTACTTGAGCCCTTGGCACTGAGGGCAAGCCTTGCACATCTGGCTGCCCAGGAAACCACAAGGTGCTGAAGAGCAGCTAGCTCTAAGCAAAAGGAACCACAAGGCAAGAAGTATTGTCAGGGCAGGCAAATGCCAGCACAGGCACCTGAGCTGTGCCAACAGCAGCTGCTCAACACAATCCCAGAGGCTGCTGTGGAAATGACAGCCCCAAGGTGGTGGCAGGCAGCCAGGGGGCCACTGTCCTGCTGGGGAGCTGTCCCAGCTGGAGCCTGAGGGATGGGAAAGCGTTTTTGAGCTGTCCCCACGGTGGTTCTCCCCTCTTTTGGAAAGGATCTCACCATCCAGTGTCCTCAAGGGTAGGACCAACCTTGTCCAAGAAAACATAGAGCCTAAAGAAAAGGAGTCTGTGACGTTTCTTAGGGGGGATCCAAATGCTGATGTTTTTTCCCCCGGGATGTCATTCTGTTGTGTGACTTTCCTTTTGTTCGTGGAAGTAGAACAGTAACAGTCTCACTGAGTTCTGCTCTCCTGCAGGCCCGGCTGCTTCACTGCCTGGCTGTCCTCAGGCACCCGAGGCGCTCGACTCAGCTCAGTTAATCACTCTGTTCATGGCAGAACGTTCCAGAAAGTGTGTCCCTTAGAGCTGGTAGAAACCATCCTCAAAGGGCAGTGTGTAAAGGGTTAATGACCTTCCATGTCAGAGACCAGCTCTTTCCAGGACGATGAAGGACAGGCGGACCACTGCTCTTAGGGCAAGTGACAGTTTATTGCTTCTTCTTATGCTCTTTTTATAGTCAGTACATATCGCAAAGGTCATCAGTATAGGTTAACAAACAATATGAGTACGTATATTTTCTATATGCTACAAATCAATCAAATGTTATCTACAAAATTTATGGTACTGTTTACTACATTTTTGTGATATATGTTCCGTGGCTACAAGACATCTGGTGTCCTTATCATTGTTGTGTATACAGGATGTTTTTGCTTAAGTTAGGGGCTTTGTTTAAGAAGCCAACCCTTTCAGGCAGGCTTCCTTAGAAAAGATTAACCCTTACCAGGCAAATCCTTTCGAGGGCCATTCTACCCTTTCAGGCAGATTGGTCTCATCATTTCACCCTTTTTTCATTTTATTCAGTATGTATTGTAGCGGGAACGTGTTGTGTAGCCATTAATTGTAATTTTTTTGTTTTTATACTCGTTTGTTTTATCATATCATACATTAAACGAAATATGCAAGGTAATACTACAACTAGGACAATTATGCATAAAGTTGCTCCTATAAGGCAATAGATTCCTTTATAAAATGAAGATAAGGATGGAAAAGAAGCTTTTAAAACACTAACAAAATCATGAGCACGTTGGGCGAGAGGCAACTGCAATCTTTCTATATTTTGTAAAGAGAGAATTTCTCCATGCAATTGTTTTAAGTTAATTGAAGAATTGGCATTATTCCATATCCCTGATAAATGTTTTTGTATCTTAGGCCAATCATAACAGGATTGATTCCAATGAACTGGTGTCACACAGATGGCTTTATATGCCGCATGACACGACAGTGATTCTTTGATGGCTAAAGCTTGAATTTCTTGACCCATAAGATTAACTGTGTCATATAACGCATTTAATTTTCTCTCAATCTTATCATCCCATAACGCTTGTTCTTTCAAAGTATCAATCATAGTTTCAGAAATGTTGTTTATATATTGCGCAGTTTGAATGCTAGTAGTTAAAGATATGGCAGCCATGGTAGTAACTGATATGGCAGTTATTATCGCGAGAACTCCTGCTATTATCATACCTACAATTCGTTTTTGATGCATAAGTGCTTGAGTTACAATAGTTAGCACTTCAGAGCCTTCATCAGCATACCAATCATGTGTTAAATTGACGGGTAAAAACACATATGGTGGTTGTTTCAACATAACAAAATTCAAAATAGAAGAGTTAACACAATTAGATAAAACACAATTTGTACAATTTACAGAGTGATCCGTTGTATTTATAATTAGTGTAGATCCACTCAAAAATACATAAGGTTCTGGTACACATGCTTGAAACCAAATCTCAGTATTGTTGGTAATTTGATGCATTGTTATACCAGATAAAGAAGGTTGCCAGGTGATATTTGCTGCTCGAAAAACAGCTTTATCCATTGCTCCTACAGCTTTCCATATTTGGGTAAATAGAGTAATATTATTCATTGTCCATATACCTTGATATAGTCCAGTAAGTCGTTGTGATGGACGCCAGTCACACAAATTTGTAACGTTATTACAAGTAAGATTGCATGCATGACATAATTTCCAATCTGGAAGAGATGTGCTTATTCTCCTTCGATTACAAAGAGGAATGTTAGCAGGGAAATGTGCTGAATATGTCACACTGAAATTTGGATACAACATTTGAGCAGACCAATGTATTCCGTTATAGTTTTGGAAATCATTCCGGGCTAATTGGGTAACCATAATACATCCATTAGTAGTATTTTTACTAAAACAAATTGGTTGAGTAGTAGAATCAAACAAACCAGAATAATTGTATGGTACAGAGAACCTGTACAGCTGTAACAAGAACCTGTTACAAGATGAGACAAATCTTCTGGTCCTAAAAAACTAGTGTCATTTGTATACACCGGAATATCAATCGGTTCATCCCATGTTACAGGATGAAGTAAAGGAGGAAATGTAACAAATGCCCAATATTGTGTCGCAGAAACTCCCTTGTGTAACATCCATATTATGCTAAGCCAGTAGGCAAAGATCTGTAATGATGACCAATAGTTAAAATCATGTTGTTGTGGTTGAGGTTGTCGTGGTATCAACATCAGGCGTTGAAACCTCTTTCGGAGCTTGCCTATTTTCGTTTTGGCATGTCGAACACAGCGTTCTGGAATCCACCGAGGTACAGGCTCATCTGTTGGGAAAATACAAACATACCCTCTTCCCCATAATAGAACCGGATCAGGGCCTCTCGTGGATCCATCAATAGGATCTTTCCACAATACTGCAGGTTTCTGCTGAGTTGGGGATTGCCAATGACGATCAGCAGCTGAAAGGCCAGCTGCATCGAGAGTAAAAAAGTTTAAAACAAAAAGAGCATGATTTAACAAAGACAAAGGAGTGTCCTTAATCCCCCATGTCCCTGTTTTTAATTTCTTTAATTGTGTCTTCAGAGTAAGGTTAAAGCGTTCAATCATGCCTTGACCCTGTGGATTATAAGGAATCCCTGTTTTATGTGTTATAGAAAAATGAGTACAAAATTTTGCAAATTTAGCACTAGTATATGCGGGGCCATTGTCTGTCTTGATAGTCTTCGGTATACCTAAGACTGAAAAACAGTGTAACAAATGTGAAATTACTTGTGCGGTTGATTCTCCAGACAAAGGAGTGGCTACTGCAAAATGAGAAAAGGTATCAAGGGTTACATGGATATAAGAGAGGCGACCAAAAGGAGGATAATGAGTAACATCCATCTGCCAGAGATCATTAGGTAAAAGACCTCGAGGATTAACTCCATAATGAGGGATTGGTAAAAAAGAAACACACGAAGAACATGTTCGAACAATTTCTCTAGCTTGTTCTCGAGAGATATGGCACATACGTTGTAGAGTAGCTGCAGGTAAGTGATGCAGAGAGTGCAAACGCTGGGCTTCTGCAACAGTAGCAACAGTAAAACGAGTTAACAAATCAGCCTGATTGTTGCCGTGACTCAAAGGTCCAGGTAATTTAGAGTGACTACGAATGTGTCCTACAAAAAGAGGTGCATCTCTTATTATTAAGAGAGATTGAATCAAACCAAAATATCGTTGTATAAAAGAAACTTTAGAAGCTATGACAGGAACTGTTTCTAAAAATTGTAATGAAGTGACAATGTAACGACTGTCAGAATAGATATTCAAAGGCTCAGAAAATTTCAACAGTGCTTGATAAATTGCATATAATTCAGTCATTTGTGCAGAAACATTCTCTAATTTCCAAACAAATTGGTCTGCAGGAGTATACAGGACTGCTTGTCCATTAGATGATCCATCTGTAAAAACAGTCAATGCTCCCGTTATAGGAGCTCCTTTAACGACCCTAGGAAAAGCTAAAGAATGATAGGTAGCAAAACTAAGAATTTTATCAGAAGGGAACTTTTGTGTTATTTCTCCAGGAAAAGCAGCTAAAGCTACAGCAAAATCGTCTACAGTGGCCATCAGCCAAGTAATTTGAGCAGGTGTGTATGGAATTCCAATTACTGCCGGTTCTTTCCCAAGATGAGTAATACATAACTTTCGTCCTTGTTTAATTCGTTCTGCTATCTTTTGAGGGTATGAAACAAGAACTCCTTTTGCAGAGTGAGATCCATGTATCCAACACAGAACACCATCTTGATACAAGACTCCTGTAGGAGTCATTACTGTAGGCAAGATATATAAAGAGAAAGACTTTGTTATGTCTGCATATTGTAATTGAGCATTTTCTATGGCTTTTTCAACCAATCGAAGAGCTTGTTTTCCCTCTTCTGTTAACTTGCGAGGAGAAGTAGGATCAGGGTTTCCCTCAAGTATTTTAAAAAGAGGATGCAAATCGGCTGTCGTTAACTTAAGAAAAGATCTGAGCCAATTAATGTCTCCCAAAAGTTTTTGAAAATCATTCAAGGTTTTTAAAGAATTTGTTCGTATGGCAATTTTTTGTGGCATAAAAGATTTAGGATATAGTTGAAACCCCAAATATTGAAAAGGATATGATTTCTGTACCTTTTCTTGTGCTATTTTCAAACCATGTTTAGTTAACATCTGTTCAATATGAGCATAAGCATGTTGCAACTTATCGATAGATGAGGCTGCTAAAAGGATATCATCCATATAATGGATACAAAGAACATCAGGAAATTGTTGTCTAGTCGCTTTTATACTTTCATGAACAAATTTTTGACAAAGAGTAGGACTATTAGCCATTCCTTGAGGCAATACTTTCCATTGGTAGCGTTCCATAGGCTCACTAAAATTTATGGATGGAATGCTAAAAGCAAATCGACATTTGTCATCTGGATGTAAGGGGATAGTGTAAAAACAATCTTTTAAGTCAATAATTATTTTTTCAAAATTTTGAGGAATGGCAATAGGACTGGGTAGACCAGGTTGTAACGCTCCCATGGTACACATTGTTTTATTGACTTCTCTCAAATCCTGGAGAAGTCGCCATTTCCCTGACTTCTTTTTTACAACGAAAATAGGTGAGTTCCATGGTGATGTGGAAGGTTCTATGTGACCTAATTGTAATTGTTCCGCTACTAATTGACAAGCAGCTTGCAATTTATCTTTAGTTAGAGGCCATTGATCAACCCAAACAGGTTGATCTGATTTCCAACAGATTTTATCTGCATACATAGTTACTGATAAATTTATCAGATTAACTGCTAGGCGTATAGAGGTATGCACCCATTTGTGTCAAGATATCTCGGCCCCAGAGATTAAGAGGCAAGCTTTCTAGTACAAATGGTTGAATGGTACCAGAGTGTCCCTCTTTGTCTGTCCAACTTAACAACTTACAGCTTTGAAGAGGCAAATTTGCAACTCCAATTCCTTTTAGATCAGCTGAAGCATGCTGTAAAGGCCATTCTTTTGGCCATTGTTTTAAAGTCATTACCGATACATCTGCTCCGGTGTCCAAAAGTCCTGTAAAATTTTTACCATCAATTGTTAACTGAAGTTCAGGTCTCTGATGATTGATGGGCTGTAAAAGATAAACGTCAGTAGATCCAAAACCGCCTGTTCCCCGAATGTGGGAATCAGCTTTTCCTATAGATGAAACATAAGGAATTAAAAGCAACTGTGCAATCTTTGTTCCTGCAGGTAGATTAAAGACAGAAGTTTCAGATTGTAACATAACTTTTAACTCTCCTTCATAATCACAATCAATTAGTCCTGGTATAACTCGCAATCCTTTCATGCTCAGACTACTTCGTCCCAATACCAAACCGCATGTTCCCGCAGGTAATGGGCCATATATCCCTGTTGGGATAGCTTGTGCCCCCATTTCAGGTGTTAATACGAAGTGGGAGGAGGAACACAGGTCCAGTCCGGCACTATGACTGGTGGCTCGGTGGAGTTGTGAAATGGATTGTTTAGCTGGTGCTCTGAGGTTTGCACCTGCACAGGGTACATCCCCTGTTTGTTTGGGTGGGCCCGGGGCAAGCCCATTGAGAAGTTTCCCGGCTGTATCAAAGAATTTCCGTTCTTATCATATTTAGATCGGCATTTATTAGCCCAGTGATTACCCTTTTTGCATTTTGGGCATAAACCTGGATTTTTTCCATTATTACTTGGAATCTTTTTATTAGGACATTGACGTACTTGATGTCCCATTTGACCGCAATGAAAACAGCTACCAGGAGGGCCTGCAACCCTTCTGTTTTTCTTAAATTGCATTGCAGCTAAAACTTGCTCAACAGGTTTGCCCTGTTGTGCTGCGGCAGTGACTATGCCTTGAATATACCCAGAGCTAACATCAGAACATAATCTGATATAGTCGTTTAATGTTGATTTATTTTTCCAAGGTCTTAATATGGATTGACAGATATTATTAGCATTTTTAAAAGCTAATTCCTTAACTAAAATCATAGCTGAATCGGTGTCTTGTATGAGCCTAGATGAAGTTTGTAACAAACGAGATACAAAATCATGATAAGGTTCGTCTGGTCCCTGTCGGACTTTAGTTAATTCTTCCCTAGACGTTCCATGTCTAGGTAGCCCTTTCCAGGCTTTCAAACCAATTTCTCGAATGGCATCATATGTCGCAGCAGGATAAGTTAATTGTTGTGCCAGATCAACATGCGGTCCTGTGCCAGCTAACATTTCATGAGTAATTCCTTGTTGGCGAAAGTGTGGTTTTTGAGAATAATCATAACAGGAATCCATAAAATCTGTAAGCCATAACAAATATTCTCCTCCCGTTAAGGTAGCTTTAGCTAAGCCTTTCCAGTCCCATGGGGGAAGAACTTCAGCTGCAATGGTCTCTAGAATAGCAATAGTATATGGTGCAGTTGCACCATATTGAGCAGCAGCTGTTTTCAATTCTTTAAGATTCTTAAATGTAATGGATGTATATGTAGCAATTCTAACATTGGCTTGAGTAGGGTGAGGAGCATATGTTATAGGATAAGCATGCAATATTTTTGAAAACCCACTCACATCTTCACCTTGTTGTTTAGCTTGTAGCAATGATAACTGTAAGGGTGAGTGAGGTGATATTTGATGGTATATGTCAGGAGGGGGCGGACGTCTACCAGCTTCTATTGCTGGTAAAACAACAGGTTCCTTTTTTAAAAGTGTTTGCTGTTTCTTCAATTTAAAAGGCGTATTAACAAACACTTGATCATCTTCATTATGATACTGAGCAGCTTCTTTTTCTAATTCAGCTTCCTCATCGGAGGATAATTCTTCAGATAATTCTATAGGTCTCAAGGCGCTCTTGCTTTGTTTTAACAGTCGGCATTTTTTACCTCCCGTATTTGAGTACATAAGAAAGGGATTTTTAAAATTAGATTCCTGAATATCTTTTTGTTCATTATTGATTATTGATGGATATTCAGGTGGAGCAGAGGGTTTTGAATCGGGATTGGTAACAGCAGAAGGTTTTAAACCTGAATCCGCTGAACGAGATCGAGGACGTGTTTGTCGTTGCCATTTATCATATTCAGTATCACCTTGTAAACATTCTTTAATTAAAGTCCATAAAGGAAAAGCATCTGTAGGGATCTTATCAGGGCCGTTAGCAGCATAATAGCCTTTAATGTTTTCACCGACCCTATTCCATGTTTCTAAATTAATAGTGCCTTTATTCGGAAACCAAGGACACACAGTGTCTATAAATTCTAAAAATCCACCCACTTGCTTGGTGGTTACAGATATATTTCGACTTTTTAACAATGTCTTGACCATAGCTACAAACAGCTGTCTTTCCGTACTATGTACATGTCCCATATTTTAAATTGTAAATGCTGAATATGAGGGAGCCCTACCGTTGAGTCACGAGGTTCAGTCTGGACCCCCTTGCTTTCTAAGACACCTTATAGAAAGGGCTTAGGTGCGGCTGGATCCAGACTTAGTCTCAGACTTGGTCAACGGAAAATCTAAGACAAAAAAAGGGATTTTTGTTTTTATTTTACTGAGATAAATTTCTACTTTCTTATATTTTACACCTTCCTAGTAGTTCTGCCCCCCTTTATTTCCCCTTTTCCTTACCGCGGTTCTGTTGATTCGGAGGCAGCTCACCCTGGTCAAAGGCAACCGAGTTTCCCGGGTTTCGGCACCATTTGTCAGAGACCAGCTCTTTCCAGGACGATGAAGGACAGGCGGACCACTGCTCTTAGGGCAAGTGACAGTTTATTGCTTCTTCTTATGCTCTTTTTATAGTCAGTACATATCGCAAAGGTCATCAGTATAGGTTAACAAACAATATGAGTACGTATATTTTCTATATGCTACAAATCAATCAAATGTTATCTACAAAATTTATGGTACTGTTTACTACATTTTTGTGATATATGTTCCGTGGCTACAAGACATCTGGTGTCGTTATCATTGTTGTGTATACAGGATGTTTTTGCTTAAGTTAGGGGCTTTGTTTAAGGAGCCAACCCTTTCAGGCAGGCTTCCTTAGAAAAGATTAACCCTTACCAGGCAAATCCTTTCGAGGGCCATTCTACCCTTTCAGGCAGATTGGTCTCATCACTTCCAGATTCCAGATTCCTGATATTAGCAAGAAGAAAGCGCTTGTGTTCTTTCTCTGAACAGAGTGAAAGATGAGATTCGGGAAAAAGGAAGAGAAAATCGTTTGGTTTCCGGTTTCCTTTGGATAAGACAGAACCAACTCTCCTGTCTGTTTTGGATCCTTCTGCCATATTCATTCTTTCTTTGCCCTAGAGGTTTATGAGCCTGACTTGCTTATTCCAGAAGGATTTACTCTCTAGGACTGCCTTTGAATCCCATCTGCTACTACTGGGGCTTCTTCTGGGTGTTTGGTAGTGTCCTTGGGAGACTCTTGTCCTTGTTTCAGGTGGGACGTGCTTACAGTTGCCTGATGTGTTTTTCCCAGTCACTCATGATCTTCCCAGCAGGACAGATTTCTTTGTCTCACCCAATATAATGATTCTGGATCCATCCCAGTTTGTGCTGAGTGTTCTTGTACTAAACCAAACTGGGACAGATCTTCCTGAGGCTTTTCTTTGCCAGACTGAGGGATGTTTTCCAGCAGCTCTGCCTGTGCTGGAGTTCCCAACCTTTGTGGTGTTCAGCATCTCTGTGGCATTTCAGTCCTGTTTGGACACTGGGCTTGGGCACAGGTTGGTCACTGGCTCAGGCTGCTTCAGTGATGTCTCAGCTTCTTGCTTGCATGTAAAGCAGAGGGGAATGGCCAGGGTCCTTTGATAACACTGAGGGTGTTTTCAGAAGGGGCAAGGACTTGCTGAGAGGTTTTAAATCCCTTTTTCTGCACAGGTCTGCCTCCAGTCTGTCCCACAGTGCGTCCAGAAACAGGCAGACAGCTCCTCCAAGCAGATGTAGGCTGCTGGAGAGTGGTACACTACAACAGAGTTTCCACTGGCTGTGTTTGGCACATGGTGTGCTCTCTGCTTCCTGGGCAGCATCAGTGTTGTGTTGGTTTGTTGTGCTTTCTGCTTGTGGTGTTGTGCTTTCTGCTAATGCTGTCTTTGTATTGCAGGCTGTGCTGAGAAGGGAAAGCATTGGCTTGTGCCCTGTCCTGAGAGCTCATTTCCATGTGGTCAGCACAGGAGCCAGGTAGGTGTGTGGTAACGTCCCCTGTGTCTCTGCAGGATGGGCTCCTGCCATCCTGCTGCCAGCAGCAGTTGTTGTGTGTTGCCTGTGTCAATGTAGAGATCACGAGCAATTAGAGAAAGCATACACAGGCAATAACACTGAAGGGAGGCAGCAGGGCATCAGCCAATGCCCGTATTTCAAGCTCTTTGTACAAGAGCACAGATGAAGTACAGCAAAGGATGTAAATACTTGTGCAAGTCACATAGGCTGCCCATAGAGTACTTAATTCTTCCTGCACTGCAGCTGCCAAACTCAGCGTCCCTGTCCAAGTGCAGAGAATTGATGTGTCTCTGTCAGAGCTCCCCATTTGGTCTCTGAGTCCTCATTCCTGTGCCCTGTGTGAAAAAGCAGGGAGAAGATGGTGAGGCTGAGTGATATTTGCCAGTCTGCAGCTTGTCCTGCTGCCCTGGCTGGGACAGCTGCCCTCTCATCTTCATATGGCCTCAGTGTTTCTGCTCTCAGCATTTTTCTGCTCGGCAAAGTCTGCTCCCCACCAGGCTTTCATGGAATGAGTGCTGGAATGGGACCTGTGTCAGGGTGCTCTTTAACACAGAGCATGAGTGCTAAATGAATAGATGAGCCCTGTTCTGTGGGGCATGGGAAGTGTAGGCAGGAGCCTGTCAAGTCTTTGGAGGCTGTTGTCCTGTGCTGCTGGAATGGGTGAGAGACATGCACGTGGCTGCCACCTCTTATTGCTGTGTCCCTGCTCAGATCCTGCACAGCCAGTGCACACAGAGAGTGTCCACAGAGAGTGTCCACACACCCTGTGTGTTGCTAATCCAAAGCATTTCCCTGTGGCCTTTGCTACTGTAATTCTCTGGCCCAAGCCACTGGCTGTAGAGCACTCTGCTGCAAAGGTGATGGCTGCCCCTGGCGTGTCCGTAGCATTTGGTGGGTTCTTGGGGTGCCCCAGCCCTGTCTGCCTGCCCATCCTGACAGGAAAGGCAGGGAGTGATGAACCGTGATGAGAGAACTGCTCCAAGGAGTCCCAGAATGCCAGAATGGTGGGGGTGGGAAGGGACCTATAGAGATTATAAAGCCCAACCCTCTGCTAAAGCAGATCCACCAAGATCAGGCCACACGGGGACGTGTCCAGGTGAGTTTGTAAAGGTACCTGAGAAGGAGCCTCCAGCCCCTCCCTGGGCAGCCTGGGCCAGGGCTCCCTCAGCCTCACACTCAAAAGCTTTTCCTTGTGTTTATGTAGAACTATTTGTGTTCCAGCTTTTGCCCGTTACCCCTTGTCCTGTCACTGGAGACAGCAGAAAAAAGTGCCATCCCATCCTCTTGACATCCAGCTTTGAAATCCTGGTAAGTGCTGATGAGATCTCCCCTCAGTCTTCTGTCGGCTGAACAGTCCCTGGTCCCGCAGCCAAGGTCTGCCTGTCATGGTGATGGTGTGTGTGAAAGAACACTTGCAGAGGCCTTGTCTGAGAAGGCAGCTACTCTGAGAGGTCCTTGGCATAAACCAAGTTCCCTTCCCTTGTAAATATGCAAAGGAGCATCTGGGATGACAGGAGAGTCACCCCTGAATGAACACAAAGTGAGTCCCAGCTCCCACGCCTGCAGCAGAAAGCTCCATCCCTCCCAGCAGGGTTGGAGGGCAGGTCTGCACCTTGAGCAAAGCTCCCTGAGCAGGGAGGAACAACAGCAGCTCAGTCCTCCTGAAAGCCTCTGCAGGTTACTGCTGGGTCACACCCAAGCAGGAAATGTCAGGCTGGAGCAGGGAGTGGGGGCTGTGCAGGAGATGTGGCTGTAGCTCTTGTTCCTCAGACACTTTCTAGAAATGGGGGGGGTCA
Organism: Colius striatus; assembly: GCF_028858725.1. Lineage (NCBI taxonomy): Eukaryota > Metazoa > Chordata > Aves > Coliiformes > Coliidae > Colius > Colius striatus. The sequence goes on from NC_084768.1 coordinate 1,041,489, forward strand.
GAATATGGCCCAACAAACCAAACATCTCTTCCCTAAATGTTCATTGCTGGTAGAGCAAATACCTCTTCATGCAATCTGATCAGGTGCTCGGTTTGTCACCTGCATGTGGAGTTTTCTGTTTCCTCCTCAATGTTTTCTTTGTCCGCAGTTGCTGACGTGACCCTGCACCTCAGGCCCTGTGGCCATATCAGCTTCTTGATGACATCCCTGTGACCCGGGTGATGGTGGTGATGAGCACTCTGGCAATGTTTCCCTTCCAACGGGCTGAGCTCATTGGAGCCTGACCCACAAGCTGGAGACCCTGAAGGAAGACAGGGAGAGCCTGATGGACAAAATGAAGAGGAGTCGTGATCTTGGGGAGGAGCTGGAGCTCTTGATCAGCAAGCTCTGCAGCCCCAAGGAGTTGGCCAAGTACCAGATGTTCACTGGTGCTTTGGAGGTGGTGGTGACACTCTGGCCGAAGCTCTCAGGACGCCTGGCTCGTGTGGAGCCCCTTCTGAGCAGCCTGGGGGAGATGCCCCAGCGCAGAGCCGGTCGGTGTCTGCACAGCCCCGGCGTCTCGGCCTGTGTCAGGGTGCAGGGCAGCAGCAGTCCCGAGGCCGTGCTGCTGTGAGCTGGGCCCTGCAAAGGCTCACAGGCAGGCAGGTGGCTCAGTGCTTCTGTGCAAGCAGCAGAAGAGGCGCTTCTGACCCTGGGAATCTCCATCCCAGCTTGTAGAAATGTCTCAGGTGCTGCGGGTGTTGCCTCAAACACAGGGTGTCTGGCTGGGACATCAGTCTGTGGGAAAAGTGGTTTGACCCCAAACCTGTCTTTATGGGCTTCCCTCCAGCTGCACCTCATCCCTCTGAAGATCATCCCATCCCCACAAAGCCCCCTTCAGGCATCACAGTGTCCCTGCTCACCTCAGAGCCATCCACTTCCAGCAGCTGCCTGCCTGGGACACAGCATCAGCATCAGCATTGTCCCAGGAACTGTCTTGGAGTGGAAATGGCAAGAGTTCCTGAAATAGGTGGAGCCTTTGGAGGAGGAGAGACAGCCTGGTAAGGAGGGAGTCACAGCAAATGAGGGGATCAGCCCTGAGCTGGGGCTGCAACACTCCCTAAACTGGGGCTGAGCCTGAGTGGAGACACAACCCTGGCTGCTGAGCATCCCCTTGGGTGAGCATTACAGCTGCGTTGGGCTTAGAGCCCTGCTGGGCTTCAGGTTAAATCCTGTCTGTTTAGGGTTAGGACTGGGTTTGTACTCCCTGGGATTAGGGCTGGTGTAGGATGAATTGAACTGCTGTATACGTAGGGTTAGGACTAGGTTAGGATGTTGGGGTTTCGGCTAGGTTAGGCTGAGTTCAAATCCTGCCCATTTAGGACTATGAATGGTGAGTGCTTAAAGCACTGCTGGGTTTTGGGCTGGTTCAGTGTTAAGTGATGTGAGATTGATTTCAGGTTTAAGCTGGTTTTAAGACCCTATTGAGGTTTCATTTCCAGGATAACTTAAGGTGTGTATATTTCAGGTTCTGTCTGTGTGAGGGTCAGGGTCCTGGCTGGGCTTGGTTAGGGTTAGGTGAAGTCTGTGCTTCCAGCAGAAGCATCCTGAGCTTGGTGCCATCAGCACTGTGCAAGTGTGGCATCGATTGCACTGGCCCAAAAGTGAGCGAGAGGAGCCGTGTGTGCGTGTGTGAGAGGCAGAGCAGCCAGGCTGGCCAGCATGTACTGGGGAGTCCTTCTCTTGGGAAGCTCCTTTTGCCTCTGGTTGATGTTTCAAAGGCCTCTGGCCAAATGTAACCGCTGGCTGTTGGCTGGAGATTTCCTCCCGCTCTGCCTTTGATCAGATCCCAGGTGTGAAACAGGCTGAAGTTGTGCTGTTGCTCTGATCTGCAGAGATACTGCTGTGTGCTGACAAGAGTGGCTGTGTGAAAAAGGGACGGGAGCCCTTGTGGGTTTCTGTCATAGGCCTCCTTTTGCAGCAGCTGTTTCTTCCTTTTCTAAAATGCAATTACTTGGAGACTGAACTTCTCATGAGCCTGCATTCTGCACTGACGCCCTGCCAGAGCAGAGGTGGGATTCATGCCGTGGATTTCTAGCTGTCAAGGAAGGATTTTACTGGTCTGAGAGGGTGAGTTTTCCTTTCCCCATCTTTAATGTTTTCCTTTTTCTTTCCCCACTCTTCCTCCAGGGCAGCTTTTGCTACAAAAAAAGGATTAAAAACCTCCCTTCTTGCCACAGGAGCCATCCTCCTCCTCCTCCTCCTCCTCCTTCTCCTCCTCCTCCTCCTCCTCCTTCTCCTCCTCCTTCTCCTTCTCCTTCTCCTCCTCCTTCTCCTTCTCCTTCTCCTTCTCCTTCTCCTTCTCCTTCTCCTTCTCCTCCTCCTCCGGAGACGTTTTGCAACGGGAGGAATCCTGTTTTCTTTCACTTGCCGAGAAATGTTCTGTTTTTTTCTTGGGGGTGGAGGGTGGGAAGACTGTTTTCTCCCCATTTCTTAAAAGTGAAGCAAAAAGTTAAGGCATGTTTACTTTGTTCTCTGCTTTTCTCAGTCTGCTACTCTCCGTGCTACCTGGTTGTCCACTCTATGCCATTAGTGCTAGAACCCCAACTAAAGGAGGAGAAAGTCTGTGTTGGATTATGGAAAGCTGTTTCACTCTATATAATTAAAAGGTAACTTGTGTATTTCTGTAATTAACGATGAAGTTGTACTGAACTCTGCAAACTGCAAAAGAAAACTAGGAAATTAACCTGACATGGCTTAAAATTGCACTGTTTTCTGTTGTGTTGCTTAGAAGTAGCAGAACATCAGTTCTCACTAAGTACATTGATAGACTGATGAAGTAACAACAGCAGAGATGTATTTTGAAGTATCTGTTCTAGCTTAGATTATTCTGTGTCAAGTATTGTGTGCAGTTTCTCAGCATGTGGCTGCATTTTTAAGTTTTTTAAGCAGTAAAAGCTTATTGTAAGGATTTTTATTGACAGCCTCAGCTTCTGCATTTCTGAGGCTATTGATTTATCTGATTATTAAGGGTTTCAGAAAGAATAAAGTAAGAGGGAATTGGGTAATGTAATGCTAGTGTTGATATTTATATCCTTACTAGTGGAGACATTCAACAGAAATGTACTTAGAAGCATTTAATATACTGCAAAGTAGTTTAATTGATCGTTTATTGTGAATGGGGAAAGATCAGGAATTTCAGACAGGCATATTTTTATGTGGAAGTGAAAAACTCCCCAGGAGTTTGCTTAGCATTTTAATCTTTTTTAGTTCAGCACTGCAGTTACCTTGGAGTCGCTGGTGCGTGTCGTGCTCACGCTGCACTGCTTGAAAGTAACTTGTTTGTATGCTTCTATCCTTGCAGCTTCCCTTCTCAAAGCACATGTTACTGACACCCCTTTGTCGTTTTTCCCTCCCCTCTGAACAGAGCTAAAGGATGAGGATCCAATAATATGGGGAAATTCAGCTCGAGATTTGCATGACTTCAAGTTTCCCAGAGTCTGACGTTTCCTTCAGACCCCTTTTTCACGGGAATCAGAATTTTTCAAGGAGAATTGGTAGATACCAACCATCAATTTGTGTAGACTTGTCAAATTATCGCAGAAGGCTGTTTGGTTTCTCTGTTACTTGCCGTAGTAGATGCATATACCACAACCAGCCTGTAAAATAAGGCTTTTACCAGTTGTAGCAGTGAGTGAGGGTGTTTGTCTTGGTGTTCTGAGTCCCTGCATCATTTGGCCATAGCTACAAGTTGTGACCGTTTTCTTTCTTGATTTGATGTTTCACATTTAGTCTCAGTGCTTAGGAAGTAGGTGTGAAACACGACACATGCTAATTTCTCCAATTTCTAAACTATTCTTCTGCCATCGGTTTTGATTAATGTTGTTTTTATTGACTTACTTTAAAGTAAAAGGACTGAAAAGGTGAATGAATACCAGTGCACCTGGAAATAGTGAATAAAGGCTCTTTATGTCAAAGAGGGGAGTCAGCAGAGTGCAGGCTGGGAATAGCACATTTGGCATTGCACAAGTTCTCATAAAGCTGACATGGGCAAAATAGGAATTGTGTGTGTTATGGTGTACAACAGCCACAGCATATTGCAGTAAATGGAAGGATTTGGGTTATATCAGGTGGCTTGCAGGCACGCTGGCTGGCACAGAAGCATATAAACTGTGTGTATAGACAAATACGAACCTCGCTCAAGTTACACTGCACACACATCCAGCACAGAGCAGTCCAGGAGGAGTAATGTCAAGCAGATAGACGATACCATCCCAGCAAGAGATCTGTGAAAGAAGTGGGGGAAGATAGTGACAAGTTATTTTTGCATTTTTCAGAGGCTCTACTAGCACTAAATCAAAGCCAATTCACCTCCACAAGCAGGCAATTGAAAAGAAACTGTTTCTATAATACCAACTTGTCAGCAGTATGACTTGGTTAAATCCTCTGCTCTAGCAAAGAGGGAAGCTGGTGTGTGTCTCACCTGCCCTGCTGCTTTCTGAGCAAGCCTTTCCTAACGCTGGGATGGATTTTCACGGCTCGTGTTGAGATCTGGGTCTCGAAAGTGACAATTGGTTTTGTGGGCATTCATTTTTAATTAAACTTCTTTTGTTAATACTTTTGAAATTGACTTCTAATGACTCAAAAATGTATTAATATAGCAGATATGTAAATGTTTAATTTGGTGTTACGCATACACAGTAATTGCTTTCCATGATGGTTCTTGTAGAGGGAACGAACTCATCCTACGATTCTATTCTCATGGAAACATTCTTTTATCCAGAAATAGGAAGCACAAATTAATGACTGAATTATCACTTCAGAAAGAGAAACTTTCCTTCTGCCTTTCATCAGAAAACGTAAAAATGCCACTGCATAACCATAGCTCTGACACCTTGCATGTATCTTTCCATGGTTGCCCTCAACCTTGACATTTGCAAAGTCACGTAGAAACACAAACAAATTTGTATTTGCCAACATTTTTAGCACAACTCTGCTCAGAAGCTTTGGTGGGTGGTGGGAAGCAAGGAGGGTCATGCTGTTTTGAAGTTCCCTATGTGGCAGGGGTTTTTATTTACAAAATTAGGCAACTAAAAGCTAAGTTGCAGTTTGTGCAGCTTAAATGAGGATTCTTTTGTGCCTGGAGTTGGAGATCACAAGAAGGTCACTCCAGTACTTAGCCCACACCATGCTGATAGTGCATACAATAAAATGTACTTTCATACTGAAAAACCACAATGTATTTCCTTTTATCTTTTCACTAGGTTTTAGATATTTCCAGCTGTTCTGAATCACTGACATGAAGCTTTCAAGCTGTGTCTTATTATGAAATGGGAAATGTTGAACCTGTAAATCCTTATGACTGAATACAGGATGTCCCACTAAGCAGCACGTTTGTCTTTGATTCCTTTTTCACTGTCAGTGTGTTGTTCCTGTGTATTTGCAGTTACCGTATGTCATTAGTAACTACTTTAGTCCTGTGGAATTTTGATAGTACCTTGACAGCCTTGCCCATGTCTCAGTTGTTTGTGCTGCAAGACAAGCAAGACAGTCTTGTTCAGACATCATGATGAGTGGATAATAAGAGGAATGAAGCAAAGAAGAAAGGAATAAACGGGCCTAAGAGCTTACTGTACCATGTTGTGGCTGCAGAGTGTCTGTTAGATTTTTCTCCTGCATAATTCATTAGAGAATGTCATTCATTAGAGATTGTTAGAGAAGACTTGCTTACTGTGAGTTCAAAATGTTGTGCTTAAGAATGTCTGTTTCACACAAACCTCATTTGCTTAATTGGTAAAACAGGGGCAGTATGTCCAAATATTTGAAATTTCTCTGTCACTTTGGATTCTGGAGTGTTGGTGCAGCACCATTCATGCTGAACCATTCATGTCTTGACTGCTGGCCGTGCTGTCATGAGAGTGCCGCAGCGTGCTGTGCGACTGTTTCAGAGACAGTTCTCAAACCTGTTGGCCATCTGTGATGTTCAGCCTTTGGTGCTACACGTGCTGCTTCCGTTAGGTTCCCAGTAGAGGGCAACACACGCTGATTTTTGAGTGTAAGACATTTTCTTATCTGTTTCGCAAGGCAAAGTAACAGCAGTCCTTGTCCTGAGCTCTTCGAAACTGATTTACTCAGCATAGTAAATCTCGTTATGTCGAGCTGCTGTATTACAAGTGTCAGGATATGAAACCAGGTACTGTAGTGCTCACTCACTGACACTGGGATCATTTCTCACTAGAAATCTACTGAGTTGGATTTTTGCTGCATAGTGTTTGAGGTTAAATAGATTTTAAATATCTATATGCTGTGACTTTCTTTTTATAGCTTGACTGAGTTTCAACATGAAGATTTTGGGCAAGATAAAACTGGACAGGCTGTACCAGACAGTTTACAGTCCTGCACAGGTATGTTGCATATAGCTGTTACACTAACCTTAGGAGATTTAAGCCTACTTCTCTTTGGGTCCCAAACAGGCCACAAAGATACCTTTATAACCCCTCTTTGTCAAGACAGCTCTTCTGTATGTCTGGCTCCATCAGCCTCTGGGGAGCCACTGTACCAAGCTCTTGCTAATGTCATACTCTGCTCAGTTGTGTCCCTGATGTGTTCTAAAGGGTGTCGGGAAGGACAGCCTTGGGCTGTTTCCCAGTATGGAGAATAAATTCTCAGTGTTGCTTTATACAAGTTAGTTTTGTACCTCAGAAGCCCTTGGTAGCATAAGACCTCACATTTTCTGTTGGCAGTTTTCTTGCTACAGTGATCTACGTATGATGAAATTGTCCCTCTCTGGGAAGGTAGTCCCAAAGCTATGTGAATACCTACTTCAAAAGGCAAATATAAGATGTGGGGAGGAAATGGATGAAACATACAAACCAGTAATAAGAGTGAGATTTGGCTTAGGGATTTTTCTAAGTTAGTATTATTTTTTCTTTCTTCCCTCTGCAATTGAAAAATAAACTCACATTCCGTGCAGTTGGCTTCTTCATGTCTGTTTGTGCACGAGGAAGGCTGTCTGATTTGTCAGTATATGCAGCTTGGTCTGGTTTTTATTTTAAGCAAATATTTTGACATGTTTGCCTCTTTTCAAAGCTGACTGAATATACTCTGAGTCACGTCATTTTATCTAAAAGTTCGTTTACTACTAGAATCTGTCCCAACATTAATACCTGCCAGTTTCCATCTCTGTATAGCTGTAGTGAGTATGATGTTGTCCATCCTTTTATTTTTGCAAGACAGCAGTTCAACTTTATTTAGGAATGACCACGAGAGGTTGTCTTTGTAGCCAGTTGATGATGATCTACTTCATTGTGCTGCTTTAAAGCAATAGAAATTAGTGTATTTTCCCAAATCTTTAATATATTAAGAGACTGAAAGGATGAGGAAACTTTGAAATTGGACAAGAATTAGTACAAGTGATGGTTTAAAGTGCAATTTTATGCCAAAGAGAGAGCAGCCTCAGGTACTGTGTAGAGATCCATTCTTCAACAGTAAGAATACATGTCTGTAAGCAAGTCTGATAATTCATTACTTCATTGGTTGTTAATCTTCAGTGAAATTTGTTGTTGCTTTTAAAAACAACAAATCAGATTGAGTGTTCTCAGCTGACGTTATTTCTGGTGTCTGTAGTGTTTATTGTGCTGTGCTGTTTCTCTCTCTAGAATGTTTGGGATATCATGTAATCTGATAAAATGGATGCACATGTGCAGTTTCAGGGAGCTAGTTTAAAAGGTTGGGTTCTGAAGGATCTGAAGATGTACAGTGCCTCGGTTTTTTTAACTACAGTAAAGAAATCCTGCATTAGATACTTGTCTTTTGATGTTTTTTGTATATTTATATCTAAAAAGCAGATATATTGCTATACTTTTCTTCTTAAATTAAGACATCATTTGCACTGATATTTCCTCAGTATGTATGAAACCCTGTGTAACTTCAGTTGGCTGATACTCAAAATAAATCTATCAGTCCTTCATGTGATAGACTTATGCAATAATTACATGCATGTGTGTAAATGTTCCTACTAAGCATATGCACATATTTTTCTCACATAGTGTCAGTCCTCCTGGCAATATTATTAGTCTTGTATAAAATACTGTTGAGCTGATGCTACTTTTATCCAAGTAACAACAGCATGTTTATATTTGCCTTGACAAGCCTACCAACTCTGATGTGTGCATCAAAGTGAACTCTTTTCTAAGCTGTGTTCCTTTTTGAACACCCCTGAGATTTTGAAAATACCCTTTTGTTCAGCATTCTGAGATTATGTGTCAATGATTGTGTATCATATGCTTGGCTTTCCATTTATTGATATGCAGGTCATAGGTAGCACATCAAATGGAAAAGCTTTACTCTAAGCCTCATAGTGTGGTTACCATGGACCCAGGTAGAGCTCTTTTATTTTAAATACCAGCAGACTGCCCTTACCTGCTTTCACAAGATATTTATGGGAACATGATTTTTTGTTTCCCTCCTCTCTTTATAACTGTATATTAACAGTGCTGACGCTTTTGTCTCTTAGCAGCTCACTGTCATAGCAGCCTGCGTCAAAGTAACACTTCTTGCATAGTCATTGTATAGATGCAGAAAAAGAGACAATATCTAAAGGAAAATAAATCATTAAACTGTAGTTTTTAAATGTTGTAATATCGTGGTGCAGGGAGGAACGTGGTTGGGATAAGGGTCACTCACTGGAATTCCATTTACTCCATTTATTCCATTTACTGCCTTGGCAAGAAGTGTCAAAGGAGGAGTAAAAGGTTGCAGTCAGTGCTGTCAGATAACATAACTGTGAAGCAGAAGTGCACTGACTTGGATTTACTACCGAAAGTATTTGAAGAGAGAAGCTTTACCGTAACAGTGCAGGCTGACGGCCAGATGAACAAAGAAAGAAACATTTGCTTTGGACTCTGATGATACAGTAGATTTTTTTTTTAATCCTTCTGCTAACTGCACTCAAAACAAGGTTCATCTCAATTGTTTTTTTGGGAAATCAGATCTTTAGATGTGCACCGTAGCCATTTCTAGAATTTGATGGGTTTCAAGAAGAAAGTCTTTGCTGCCAAAGGCTCTGGAGACTAGAGGAGGTCAAACATTTCCTGTATTTTTTTCTAAAGCGTGGCCCGATCGTTAAAGATTTCAGCATCTTATTGTTGGAATAACAAGTGGGGGCTGTTCCTGCTGTGTTGTCCTAATTACACATCTGTTTAAGCTAAGTTAATAATGAGTGTACAAGCAGGACACACAAATTACTGCACCAATTATATGTTGAGGGAGAAAAATCAAGTCTTAATTGAAGTTTAAGAAAGAGAAAGGGTGGGGTTTAATCCCACTGCTTCCATACGGAATTGTTTTGTACTATATTTGCCTAACAACATAAAGTCCTCAGGCTTGCACACAATACCGTAATTCTCCAAGGAAAATAGTGAGAAAAAAATATGTTTCTTGGTGTAGCAGCTTTCACATGCCAGTGAGGAATTCCAGTTCTGTGAGAAAAAACGCTGCAGACTGTTCTATGTAATGCAGAGCTCAGTTTCCACATTGGTGTCAACTTTCTTTGGATTGACCGTCCTTTCGTGTCTAACTCAGTGCATTAAGACTTTTATTTCCCTTGTTGAGTATTGTTGCATATGTTGTATCAAGTTTGTCCGTGTACATTCTGGTTTCTTCATTTTTCAACATCCTGATACTCATTCATAGCACTTAGGGCACTGAAAAGAAGTAAACTAGCCTGTGTTCATAGAGAAATGTTGGGGTGGAGAATATGCCCAGTTCAGAAGGCTACCTGATGAGAAGTTCTTTCACAGGCAATGGAGGAGACACAAGGCTTCTCTGGGAATATTTTGAAGTGAGCTTTCTAATAAACTGAAAAAGATGATGTTTAACATTTACCTTCAAAATGTGAAGCTTCTACCATTCTCCCAAGTCCTCAAGTTCTATGAAGCAGGAAAGAATGGAGCTGCCATTGACTGTATAGCAAAACACTGTAAAATGTAGTCTAGTCCTCAACATAAGCATGTAGTTCTTGTGCAAGGGATGGAAAAGCGGGCTTTCACTTACAGCCATCTTAAACTCATTTTCATGGTTTCTGGCTGCTCATTAGACATTTCACATGCTCTGCAAACATGAGCCACGATGATGCTCTTCATGTGGTGAAATAAGTCTTTTTACTACAAGTCTGTTCTCTGCTATTACCAGTTCACTCCCATTTCAGCCCTCGCTGGAATTCGTTGTGTTGTATGTTTTGAATATTCTGCCACGTCTTCATAGCTGTAATCTTCTAATTGCAATATTTCTCACGGCTCAGAGGAGTGAGTGATTCTGTGAGCATAGAAGCAACTACATATTTTTCTGTGTTTCTAACAGACCGAGAAGGAATGAGTGATACACCTGAAACTGAGGAGACTGGAGGAACTTGTGATTCCTGGCAGAGTGGCCTGTGGGCACAAGTGAAAGACAAGTTAATGAAATATTTGCATCACAGCAACATTTTCCCAGAAAGCATCCCACGTAAATTTGATTATCTGCACAAGGACTTACTGATGCAGCAGTACAACCTTCATGCAGCAGTGCACCAGCCAAAAGAAACCAGAACAGAGAAAAATATCACTGAGTTTAAAAGTGCTAGTGGCCTTGGGTCTTATGAAGTGACAGTTCTGGGTAAGTATTTGGTAGCTGGGCTTCTGAAAAAGGTTAAGCAAGAGCAGTATAAAATCATAGCTTTTGCCATGTTAACTTGGGAGCAGCTTGAAGGTTCATCAGAAACTGAATGGGTTTCTCTGAACTGATCGGTTGATTCTGAGTAATTCTTGAAGCTTAAATAAAATGATTGGCATGTTAGATTTTTGTTGGACTTGTGATTTAGGATGGGTTTTTTTACCAGAATGCTGTAATTCTCATTACAAATACCTTCAAATGAAATGTTTCTGCCATCACTTGTGATATCAGCACAATTTTGTGTGTATCATTTGAAGAATATGTGTAGCCCTTAAGCTTTTGGTTACTGCAGTTAGAGGGAGGTCCTGTTCACTAGTTCAACCAGTCTGCCATAATCAGGTGAATTATTCAGTTGCACTTGATTGTCAGCTGACTTTTCTGCTGGATGGGTATTCACCAGAAACAAGTTAGTGTTCTTAAAGGGAAAGGGACAACTATGAATGCTTCTTTGGAGCTTTAGTCTCAAGGTGTTTTTTGAGCACTGTTGCTCCTAAAGTGCCTTTTTTTCCATGCTAGAGTTAAGGGCTGTGCTTTAGCCCTGCTCATCAACTGCTCTCTGCTGCTTCTGGGTGGCACAAAGGGGCTGTTGATTGATCTTTGTTAAGATACAAATATACATGTATCTGCTTGTTAGTGTTACTGTGGGATCTCAATCTGTTTGATTTTGTTTTCCTACTAAAAGGAGAATGAAATTGCCCAGCTACAGATCCTTATGTTAAGCTCCCATAACTTAGTTGTTTCCATTGTTTGCTAAGGGAGATTTGCAGGGAAGGTTTTTGAATATTTACAGTCACTGGAATCCTGACACTGAAAATATACAAGATGAAGGAAGCACAGGTATTGCACTACATACACACTGGTTCTACAGTGAATTCTTCTGTCCTTGTAGTAGTGACAAGGTTTAGAAGGAGTGTGAAATGGCTTCCAATGTTGGTTTAGTACTTTCTGAGCTAACAGCACCATTAGCTTTCAATCATAGTGTGTTACAACAGCATATCAATTTGAATGTGCTTATGTATAATATACATAGAAAGAAGTGTGGTTTTAGATGTCAGTTACAATGAAAGTAAATAAAAGTCAGTGTTCAGTCTGCAATATTTTGGGTGGCTTTTTTCAATGGTGCACTGTTGAGGTGAGGGAGCACTGGAACTGGCTGCTCAGATGGGCTGTGGATTCTCCTTCTCTGGAGACATTCAGACCCATCTGGATGAGTTCCTGTGTGACCTACACTAGGTGGTCCTGCTCTGGCAGGGGGTTGGACTGGATGATCTTTTGAGGCCCAGCCCTTGAGATTCTGTGACTCTGTGATGAAGTTGCTAATGGGCTGAAGCTGAAGTTTTCTGCTAACTTAAATATTGTTTTCAACAGGTATAAACCATGACGTAGCAATGGATGTTGCGTTTCTTCCGCTGTTTTGCCCTGAAGATCCCCACTTATTTCAACTGGAAGACATTCAAAATGATACGTTGTTGTCTTGCATGAGTTGCATCTCTGCCTGTCAGCACCAGGCCACCAGCCATGGAGGGCTTCGCCACACCTTTCCACTTTCAAGTGAGACTGGCTTTCATTGGCCTTACTTATTGATCATTTCATGTTCTGTCTTTCAATGCAAGAGTTAATCCTCTGTGGAAATCTCTGGTTTAGGTCAGAAATTGTTCACCTCTTCAAGGAAAGACCCATGAATTCTGTGTGACCACTTTCAGTAGAGATACAATACTGAACTTTCGAGGCAGTTTTTATCGGAGCTGTTCTCACACTCTGAAGATAGTATTTTAATATCCAAACCACAGACTCCTAAGTGACCAGTTCTTGATGCAAAATGTTCCTGACATAGCAGATGGTATGACTGCCTGAGCACTTGGCTTGGTCTGCTTTGAAAGAGAGTAGAGCAACTGTCAGTCAGTCAATCCATTTCACTGACGTCGCTCTGAAGGCACACTGCAATGCCTATAAACTGAAGTATTTACCTGCTATTCAGCTATTTTCTTTCACACTACACATCTAATTACTAGAACCTCATGCCAGATATGGTGAATGCTGTTCATGTGCATCATCCTGCAAAGTGCTGTATGAGCATTGCGTTTATATAGACAAACCTGATTTTACCGAAGTAACATCTTTACTTTTCCTTGAATCCTATGAAATCGAAGGATCAGTAATGATTAAGTAATGCATATTTCAGCTTTTCTGGATCTAAGTCCTGACACTGTTGTTTCTAGTGATTGAATTTACTAAGAAAATTCTACCAAAAAACCCCCATAAAATCCCAGCAGGCCAGTATTTAGTAGCTAGAGTGAGGGTTTTCAGTGAAAGAAGGCTGGCCATAGACACGTTACTGCACGGAAAACAATGTCAGGTCATTATACCTTTGCACTGTATGGACAGTAAAACACCTTTTCTTAACTTGTAGGTGAACTTGTCAAAGCGGCGACGGATCTGGACGGCAAACCTGTTGTGTGCATCTTGGACATCTGTCACTTGGGTGATGATACGGTGGAAGTCTTTCTGAGCAAAATCTACCAGACAGTGGAACCTGGTGTGTCAGATCCAGTGTAATTTAATAACTTATTTTTTCAAATTTCTGTTGAAGGATGGGAGGGAGGTGAAATGTCTGTAGTTTGAGTACACCCTCGACACACTGCTCTGTTCTAGAGCTGACGGGCACAAACATCGGGTTATGATTCTCAGAGCAGTTGTAAGGATCGCCCAGGTAACTGAAAAGGACGATTGTTGCCTTGAGTTGTTGTCAGTCGTGAAATGGATGACAATGATGGTCACTTGTGTGGAAGGACAAACAGGCAGTACAGTAAGCTTGTCTTTTGGTAGGATACCAAGGAGTATGATTGTCATCCCTCTTTCTCTGCCTGCGCACGTACGCACACAGGAGCGGATGTATCAGGGTGAGAACTGAGAAGAGAGACAGGCTTTCCCAATATGAAAGGCAACGTTTGCAAAAGGATTCACTGGCTGGAATATAAATGTAGGCTGGAAATTAGAGTAACCTTGAGTCTCAGAGCTGATATGTTCCATAGTGACCTTCTGGTGGGAGGTACTAGGGGCAGCCTAGCTCTCTTTTGACTCAAAGCTTACTATGTTTGTGAAAGGGATTTAATGCCATGGTGCCTTTAGTACCAGGGACTGGACTTAGCGATCCAAGAAGTCACTTTCAGTTCTTTTTACCTGAGCAAGGTCAACTGCAGTGCTTTTGTAAGTGTGCTTTTGTGAGTGTAGCACCCAAAGGTTCTTCATGTATTTATTAATTAAATATTTTGTAGAAGAAACTTTGGTAGTGGAACTTGCTTCTGGCTTTGCAAGAGAAAAACTCTGCTGCTTAGCATGGCAGGATGCACAGTCTGACACACAACTAGGGGATTTTGTGTTGATCACCTCTGTCCTCTTCAGTAACAGTTGCGTTCTGAGCGCACAAAGGAGCCCAGCAGCTGTGGGAAGCTGCTGCTACACAGGAGCCAGAGACTACGATTTGGACAACTTCTTGTCTGTATGCTAAGTAGCAGCTGGTTCCTCTGAGTTCTTTACCAAGTCCCACTTTTTCCTCCCATGTTGAACAGCCTCAGATCATTTGTGCAACTGGACCCTTAGGAAGTTATTCTCAAGCGGGAGCTAAGACGCATTGCTGTTTGACAGCTTGTCTGTGAAAGAAGCTGCTCTCAGGTCAATTCTTTGAGAAGGAAAGATTGCATTATGGAAGTTTGCCAATTCAGTTGTAGCTTTATTGACCAAAGCCCACAGAGTTAATTCATAGGAACAGATTTCTCCTTTTGTGGAAAACTACGAGGCACGTTTTAGCAGCCTGTTTGTAACCGAGTGTCTGTTTCAGCTAGTAAGTCGCTTGTCTGCTCTGAGGCCAGTGGACTTTGTCTTCAGGTACTTAAAGTCTGTACCCTAACTTGAGGTAATTGAAGGAGAAACTATAAGTATGTTAATTTTAGTACAAGTTTGTAGGCAACTTCAGATAAAAAGTAAAAGCCTTAACATTCTGAAGACATTGATACTATTATTCTGTCTCTCTAGTGTGGTTTACAATTTTAAAATGTGTTAATGCAAAAGTGGATCTTGACGTGCACAGGGGCTGAGAATTAAATGTGACTGTACTGGACGTTCCTCTTTAGTGTGACCACACAGAGTTGGTGCTAGAGCAATGTATGTCAGCCCGTGGCCCTCAGCCTCTCGTAGCCTTGCACAGATGGGAAATGAAAACGTCCCCTCCTGAGAAAAGCACAGTGCTGCTTGGAAGATGGTTCTGCTCTGAGTTTGTTGTTCATGGCTATGTGACGATTAGAGGCCATTGTTCTGGAGTGAGAGAGATTTGCACCAGCACTTCATGTACCAAACTGAGCCGTGCTGACCGTGTCAGCGAGTAGTTTATCTTTAGATATACTTCTGGTCGAAGTCTAATTTTAGGGACACCATTCTTTACAGAAGTAATTTTGAAGTCCTCCTCTTTGTAGGACAGGAGTGATGTGGCTGTCACAGAGGTGCTCTGCTCAGTTGCTCTGGCCACTCCATCCATCCCACGCAAAGGCTGTTGCTGCATTGCACCGCATGCTACACTTTAAACACGTAGCATTAATCATTTCATCCTCCACGTTAGGGCTTCCTAACTCTAAAAGAAATGCCAGAATGGTGTGAGAGATGTGTAATACACACCTGAGGCTTTAAAGTATTTAATGGTATTTTACAAAAGTGTTGTTTGACATTTTTATGGCAAAAGCCGGGAAGGAAAGAGATTTCTTTACTCTTGCAGAATGAAGTGCCAGTGTTAGAAGCACGGGCACTGTGTATAGCTAGAGAATATTCAGCTCTTCTGGTAGAGTTGGAATTCCAACACTCAGGGTCATTTCATAGAGGCCCTTGCCCTCTCCCTGTAAATTATGCTGAACTTAATATGCCAACTTCAGTTGCTGAAGTGTTGCACTGTTCATCCCAGGCTGCACCACTATGCCTGTCTCCCTCTTCCCTGCCAGCCCAGCACAGGATAAAGATCCTATCTGCAAAGAAACTACTCACTGGTTTATATCACTTGGTGTCTGTTGACACCAGTATGAAACCAAAGTATTTTTGGTGTCTGAGTCTGTCCAAACATGTTGATTTTGCCATGTTAACGGAACCTTGCAAGATGTCATAGGAATCCTCTTTCTTGTTGCAGTGTATTGCCCCTGCTGAGGGAAGAAATACCGTCAGAGCACATTCCCTAACTGTACAACTCATACCCAACCAAAGAACTGAACTCTCAGAGCTTACATTGGTACATTTCTTGTGGTTCCAGCACTCATTTCAAAGAAAACAAGAGGAAGATACACTGTGTGTAGCTAATGGTACTTCAGAGTGCATAAAACTTAAGTCATTGATCTGAGAGGTAAGAACCATTTTTATTTCATGTGATGTAAAACCAGAGTAACACTGCAACCTGAGGAATATAAATAACGGGATTAATCTCTGTCAGTGTCTTGCATTACTTCTCTCCATTATCTTTTCACTTCTGAAAGCCATCTCCATTTTCCAAGAATCTGAGGGGAGATCTTCTCAACACTTAGAAATAAATACCCAAAGGGCAGGTGTTGAGAGGATGGGGCCAGTCATTTTTCTGCAGTGCCCAGGGACAGGAGAAGGGGTAATGGGCACAAGCTGGAACACAGGAAGTGCCACTGGAACATGAGGGAGGCACATGTAAGCACAAGCTGCCCAGGGAGGGTGTGGAGTCTCCTCTGGAGGTTTCCAAACCCACCTGGGTACGTTTCTGTGCACCTCAACTGAGGTGACCCTGCTTTAGCAGAGAGTTGGACTGAATGATCTCTAGAGGTTCCTTGCAACCCTGACCATTCTGTGACTGTAATAAAAAGCTTCTGTGACTGACAGAGCCTCCATGTAAATGCACGTTTGTGATGGGGTTCTGTGCAGCCACTTATTGCTTCGGGCGGCTGCAGGGCTGCTCCCTTAAAACAGTTCTGGAAACTGTCCTGGCACTGAGGGGGCCTCTCCTCCAGCCCAGTCTGGCCAGTCAGGCGCCTCTGCCAGCACTGTTGAAGAAGGAAAATCTTCAGCCAAAGAGGAGATGTCGGAGTGGGACAAGATGGAGACGACCATATGGATCCCACAGACAGAGACGGAGGGACGACAAGCACCAGGCCAGACACCCCTCTGCAACCCACAGTGAGAACGCAGCTGTGCCCCTGCAACCCGTGGAGGGCAACGGCAGGACTGAGAGCCACCAGCAGCTCCAGGTGAGTGTGCCTGCACAGGCAGAGACTGTGTGAGGAGGGGCCACGGCACAGGCTGTGCTGGAAAGCCCAGAGGCACACACAGGGGACAGGAGCTGCAGTCCTTGGGATGAACACACACAGAGCGGCCTGTGCAGGGCTGCCAGGGGGGTGAGGGACAGCGTGGATGACTGAAAGAATCTGTCAGGAGCAATGTGGGGAATGACTTGGTTATGTCAGTCTGCAACATGGGGAGTTTTGGAAGATTTCCTTCCTTACTCCCCTCACTCTTCCCCTTTTGAACAAGGTCATTTGCACCACAGATGGCTTTGAGAAGTGAGAACCCCGAGCTTCCACAGCCAAATGAAAGATGGCCTGGGCCTCTGGAGTGACCTTCAGGTTGAAACAGGGCTGGAGGAGGCTGGAGCCATCTCTAGTGGAGCATCATCCAAGCTGGAGTTTGAGCAGTACCGGGAGAGAGGAGGGGCAGAACTGTGCTTTGTGGAGAAGGAGCAGAAGGTTGTGAAGGGGCCAAAGGCTGACGCGTCACAATGGGAGGGCGGGTCACTCGAATCCCAGGCCCGGCTCCAGAGCAACTCAGTGACACTTGGAGGTCTCAGTGGCACAGGGTCAAGTGCCTCTTGGAACTGCCGTTCCAAACTCCTCGGCAGGTTGTGGGCTAACCACCCACTGCCAGACAAAAAGACTTCCAGGCCACTACATTTGTGCTTATAGCAACCAGCAATGGAGAAAGCAGCAAGCTTCCATTTCTTCTGCCTTCTGCTGGTTGCCAGCACTTTATTTGAGACCACAGAAGCATTTGTCTTCAGTGCCTCTCTAGAGCTGGTCTATTTTAACAGCACCAGCAAGACCAGTGTCACCCAGCAGTGCAACTGTGGCGTCTATGGCTCAGGATCTCCTCGCCGTAGCGCCTCGGGGATCGTGGCCATTCCTGCCTCCGGCAGCCTTCAAGCCTGCGCCCCAGACACCCAGTTCAGCGCCAGCCACCGGCCCTGGATCGCGCTGATCCCAAGCAGCAGCTGCAGCTTTGCTGACAAAATCCGGGTGGCAGCCAGACGGGGAGCGGCGGCCGTTGTGATCTACAACGCGCAGGGCAAAGGCAACGACGTCTTCCCCATGAAGCATCTCGGTGAGTATGCTATGTGGGGTGCTCAGACCTCAGCCTTGCTCTGAGGTTCGGCCCAGGGCTGCCCTGGCAGGCTGTGAGGAAGGAGGAGTCTGTGGATGATCTCTGGCTTTGGTTGCTCAGTGTCTGGGGAAGTACTGAACGTTAAGGAGCAGCAGCAGAGCAGGGAGAGAGGCAGAGCTGGTGCAGGAAGCGTCCCTAAGCCAACAGCTGCGTGCCCGGCACCCCTAAGATCCTGCACATTCCACAGTCCCTACTGACCTCACTCCGGACAGGATTGATCATCACTTTAATGCAGTTCAAAGGCACACGAAAATGGAAATGGTCCATGTGCTGGGTCTGAAATGATGAGCACGTGTGTCCTCTACGGGAGTGAGGAGTGCTCTGGAGAGAAGACCTTCTGAACATGGTTCCCATCTGCACCTCCCAGGGAATCAGCCAGAGATGTGAGCTCCACAAGCCCATGGAGATGACACAGTCCATGAGCTCAAGTTGAATCTGCAAATGCTCGTTAGAGACTTTCCAGTCTGTTCTGTAGCACTTGAACTGGGACATGTATAAGACAAGGGCTTTTATACAACACCTTGGAACTGAGCAGAGATTCCTCTTCTCCTTTGCAGGTGATGAAAACATCGTAGCCATTACGATTGGCAACCTGACAGGGACAGAGATCTTACACCACATCGAGAGCGGCCTGAGAGTGACCATGGCTATAAAAGCAGAGAAAACACATCATCTCTCGATGCTCCAATACACCCTCATCATCATCATTGTGGTTTTTCTCATAATAGAAGTGTCAGCCCTGTACAACTACATTCGTTATTACTTTCAGAGACGCAGGATTGCGACGGCCCTGTCTGACAGTCAGGTGAGTTTGTGTGCCCTTCCTTGTTACACCCCTGACTTTGTATCTTGAGGGCAAAATACTGGTGGAGGCAGGAGCTTGAGCAGGAATTGCACACGTCAGGAATGTACAGCTATGCCATGGGTTTCTTTAAAAAGCTGAGCGTCTCTTGAGAGCCAGTCAAGCTGTCTCGCAGTCCCAGCGAAGGCCTACGTTTGGTGGCATATCTGCTTAGCTCTGAGTTAAAAGAGAGAAGCCTTTTCCTCATGAGCCAGCTAGCTAAACTGTTGACAACCTGCTAGTTCTTCTCTGAATGTGTATTTTCTTCTTACTGCATGGTGGGGCCTGTGTGCAAGAAGGTGGACAAACAAGGCAGGTGTGGAAGGTGGCTCACTGCCTTCCAGTCAGCACAGAACTGTCAAGTTCACTTCCTCAGGGTATTAACCCTCCTTAACAGTCCAGATGGCCAGTGATGTTGTCTGTGGCCTTGTTGATGTGTCATCCTGAGTCAAGAACCACACCAGTACGTCCCAAAACTCGGTTTCACGTTGTCTCTAAAGAGCATGGCCGTGCTTACTCTGCTCATTTGATAACATCTGGGTTCTAAACTTGGTCCCTGCTGGCAGCAGGCACTTGGGAAGGATTCCTAAGCACTCCTAGGGAGGTGAAGGACTGTATTAACCTGGACTGCTTTCTATTACAGCAACAGCTGCGGGCCATGACTAAGTTGGCCATAGAACATTTCGAGCTGCGCACCATGAAGCAAGGGGACAAGGTAGGCCTGAGCCCATCAGCACCCAGGCGTTACAGCCCACTCTGCACAGAACCCCCAGCGTTGTCCTTAGCACTGGTGCAGGATGTGCAAGTCTCTCTGAGCCTGTCCCTGTCTGCTGCAGAGATGGTTCCTCTGTCAGACCAGGCCCTTTCCTGGGGTGCAGGACTGTCCAAGCTGCACGTTCTCCTCAGCAATCCGGTTGCTTTTAGCTGCTGCTTTGGGCTCGCTGAGGTGAGGGGTCAGCATCGGCCGGCAGGGATGCTTCGAGGCAAACCAGTCTGTCTCATCAGCTTCCCTGGCGCTTCTTTTTGTGACAAAAGCTGGAGGCAGCAGTTTCTAAACCTCTCCAGAAGTGTCTCAAATAACCCAGTGCTGGTTTGCAGCTGTTCTTGCCCACCATGGGATGAAACCTTCAGTGGCTCTGCTGAAGTGTGGGCTTGGCTCGGAGTAATCCACACGGTGTGTTTCTGTGCCATTCGATACAGGAGCAGGCTCAGCTGGCTGTAGCCAGACCCCTTTGCGTGCAGTATGTGTGACTGTAGCTCAGAGGAAGCTCTCCAAGTCTGTTAATGCTGTGAATTCGTTTCACCCCTTCAGGAGCTGGGACCTGAAGGAGAAATCTGTATTGTGTGTCTTGAGCCCTTCCAGCCGAAGGAAGTCGTGCGTGTCCTGACCTGCAAGTGAGTTTCTTTCCAACTGTCCCTCAACGCAAAGTGTGGAAGTGAGCATCTTCCTGCTTGTTCCTTCTGCTGTGGGAATTTGAATCAAGCACTGTAAGAATCTGCATCTCTGTCAAGGAGAGTTTTGCAGAAGAGGAATGGTAGAAACAGACCCTTGGAGTGTGCCTTGATGGCCCGTGTTCATAACTTCCCCTGTGAGGGGGCTGACAAGTGGGGTTGGCAGTGCCTCTCCTGGGGATGCCAGGGCTTTTGAAAGGTTTCTTCCTTTGCAGGTGTCTCAGGAGGTTACCTGTAAACTGCAGGTAACTGGCCAATC
Source organism: Colius striatus (assembly GCF_028858725.1). Lineage (NCBI taxonomy): Eukaryota > Metazoa > Chordata > Aves > Coliiformes > Coliidae > Colius > Colius striatus. The sequence continues at coordinate 1,062,158 of NC_084768.1, forward strand.
GATGCCCATTTCTTGCCAGCTTACAGGTTACTAAGAGGGCTGTGCTCCTGCAAAACCTGTTCAACCATGCTGACTTGGGTAGTTTAGCAGAAAGCACTTCTTTTATGCTAAAAAAACCCGAGTCCTGCATCAAGGAAATGTCAAGTTGCACTCCAGACGTTCAACTGGTGCAGCTGGAAGGAGATGCCGCTCCCGTGGGCTGAACTAGACAGTCTGGGTATCATCCTGGGGTGCAGGATGGGAGCATTGGCTGTGGTGGTCTCTGTACTTGTCTCACAGTTCTGATTACTATTGGGCAGTGCCTGTCTGCCTTGCTGTTTCTGTTCAGGCTGAGGGAACTGGTAGACAACAGGACCTGAAGGAGTCGTCTTAAATCTGTGCCCTAATTCAGACCCACTGTGGCACTAAATGTCTTCACTGAAGCCCATGTTTGCACCTCTAATGGCTGAAGGATATTTGCTTTCTTGAGTCCACAGCCTGCCAAGTATCCACTTGGAATAAACAGGATAATGTGTGGCAATAGGGTTTATCTTGAGGGCTTAACTCTGTGAGATGATCTTTCGATGCAGCTTTAACAGAAAGAAGTGCTACTTAATCATCTGCATCTGCAAGGCAGACGATAACCTTAAAGCTAAGGCTGAGATGTCAATATGTGCAGTAGTCAAATGATCAGCTGGCAACAGATTGTACACAGATTTAACAAATAAGAAAGCTTAAGGCTGGTGTAGCAAAGATGATAATGCTGGCTTCTCACACGTTGTATAGAGATCCTAAAAAGCATAACCCAGCTCCAAACATTTCAACTGGAATTAGGTAATCCAGGCTAGAAGGAATACACTCTGTTTCTAGGTGGGCCTTCATAGCTGCTCCATCAACAGCTTTCCTGCTCTGAGCCCTAAGCTGTGGTTCCTTCTCCCCCAGGCACCTCTTCCACCAGCACTGCATTGACGCCTGGCTCGTGGAGCACGCGACATGCCCGCTGTGCAAATGGGACATCGTCAACGTGCTGCGTGTTGAGGTGAGGCCGGACCTTTCCTGGTGCAGGTGCCATTGCAGAGCGAGGCTGGTGCGGCAGCCACGGCTGGAGCTATTTCCTGCTGCTGGGCTGCAGAGCACAGGAGCCAAGCACGGGCGTTGCCGTGTCAGCGGCGAGAGGCTGCAGGACTGGTTGTCGTGTCCCCTTCAGCGAAGCCTGATGCTGCCCTGCTCTGAGCTGGGACCATCCAAAGCCTTGGGCAGAAGCCCAGCCCCAACTGATTGTAAGGCCTGGCTGAAGAAGCGCTCGTCACTCTTGTGCCTGCAGCTGAGGGTGTTTCTCAAGGCTTCAGGCTGACTTTGACAGCTCCCTCTGTCCCTGCCACCAGCCTCTCTTCAGTTCCTAAGGCCCCACAGTCCTTCAAAAGGGAAAGTGTTAGTGTGGGTGTCTGAGGAATTTCTGATGTGTTGTGGCCAGTGCTGGGGGAAGATGCTGTTGCCGGGGGCTGCCAGTGCCTGGGCCCGCTCAATATGTGCCAGAGCTTGCCATGGGGAGAGAGAGATGTGCCCTGAGTGGAAGGAAGAAGCTCTTGTCCTGGTACTGGGCAGTACGAGGGAAGAGCTGGCTCAGGAAAGCAGAAGCTGCACCCGAACTTCCCGCTCTATTAGGCAGCAACAGTTTCCCCCTGAGATGCTGGAGGTTAACAGCAGAGCTTTGTTCAGCCTCTGTTTATTTCTGTGTCAAAGCTCACTGCAGTCCTTGCAGGCATTGCTCTCCTGGGAAGATGCAGCCTCCTGTGAAGTTGCAACTGAACTGTTTCCTCTTGTTTCACCAAGGTGGACATAGAAGCGGCCGAGCAAGCCAGAGGATCCAGTGGCACAGAAAATGTCTCCACAGTTGATGAAGTGGGTGACGTTGGTGGAACTGCACCATCTGAGCAGGCTGCTGTACAAGCAGGAGATGAACACGTGGCGGAGGAAGAGGCACCACGTGGGAGAACTGGATCCTGAGGAGGATCCAACAGCAGCGCGTAGGCCTTCGGCAAGGAGCAGCCTGCTGCCATACATGGGTACCAAACCCTGACAGATTAGTTGTAAATAGTTCCTAATTTATATCCAGTTAGAATATTTAAATAAAGCTTTGTTTTGTTGAGTCTCCTTGGAGCACTGTGCAACAGGTCTTTGGGTTGTGTGGAGATGCTTTAGGCTTGAATGGAAGATGCTGGAAATGATGTGGCCACGAGTGGTGATGGTTGCTAAATGGATACTAAATGTTTCTAATACTTGACTCTGGTAATATTGCCATGGAGTCACACAGACATTTATGACAGCCTGTTTAGGGTGATGCTGACATCATCTGCCTTGACTAACCCAAATTGCATCCCTGAAAAATAGCAGGTGTTTAGAGGAGTCAGCACAAGGGTGGAGGGTCAATGACCAGAGACAAATTTCTTCCTTGCATCTACTCTAAATCGCCTCAGCCTGTCTTCACGGGAGCTTCTCATCACCTTCATGCCCTCCTCTGGCTCGCTCTTAACAGCTGCGTGTCCTTCTTCTGACAGAGGCCCCAGAGCTGGATGCAGAACTGCAGATGGGGTCTCGCCAGAGCAGAGCAGAGCGGCGCTGATTCTATAACACCATCGAGCTGCCCAGGACTCCCTTTGCACCACCACACACGCCCACTCTCCCTCCCCTGGCCCATTCGTCCTCCAACCGGAGCTGAAGAGCAGCTGTGAGAGCCTGCTGGGAGCTGGGAACTTGGTGAGGCACATCCCTGCAGCCTGCTTTGGCACACCACGTGGGTCCATCTCATAACCAGCTGAGAGAATGAAGGGCCAAGGGACAAAAATGCCTCATTAAGCAGGTCCAAAGAACTGCTGCACTTTTGCTCAAACAGAGCCAGGCCACCAGTCGGTCTCTGGAAATGTTTTGGGGAACACAACACTGATCTTTCCTACAAGGTGGCAATTAAACCAGAAATTGCTCATTGAACAGACGTTCAGAAGCTGACAGGTGATATCCAATGGGCACGAACCACATGTGGTGTCACGAATGAGGCTCTTGCGCCACTAACGCCTTTGCTAAAGGCTCAGCAGAGGCTGACACTGCGCGGGAACTGTCCCGGCAGCAAATACCAGTGATAGAAAAGACAGGAAACACGACAGTCAATAACTACAGTCACTGATATGATCCTGACTTGTCAGTTAACGTTGCTGTGATCAGTCCAAACCAGCATGGAATGGCACTCTTGATGTAATGGGATTCAGGAGCGAGAGACCCATTGAGCATCCTGGAGCGGATGTTTTTGCCATAGAATTTGCCAAAAACAATCACCACGAGACCAGAGGCTGGTTTTTCTCCCTCCATCTTTCCCATGACTAATCTTACAATTGAGCTGTGAAATCCTTGGGGATGTGTCTGTCTCGGGGAAATCTTGTCCCAGCAGCATGGGGGAGCATCCTCTGCACGGTGACAGGCCTTTGATAAGAGGGATGTCAGAGTGCTCCACTCACTCAGCTGCTGGCAGAGGCATCCTTGTCTTTGTGCAAATGCTCTCTGTTGACTCAGTAGTAGAGACAGTCGTTTGTCTCTTTGTCCAACTCCTGTTGCAGGAAATAAGTGGCCATGAAGGTTTCATCAAAGTCCAGGTTGTTCACGCTGGCTTCAGTGAGGAGCTGCTCCTGCTCCTGGCCATCCTGGAGCTGGTGGATGTGGTGCCCGTGTGCCGTCCGCTCTGGCTCGTGTTCTGCGGGACTGTTTGGTTCTGTGAGCTCCAGAAGTGGAGAGTCACGGTTCGAGATGGTGATGAAGCTGCTTTCTGAGTCAGAGTCACTGTCCACATTGCTGTTGAAGCTGGTTTTGGTGTCAAAGCCTCCACGTCGGTTGGTGTAGAAGAAGGTGGGTTTTTGTTGGGGTTTTGAGGGGAAAATTGAGGGTTTGGGGGAGTTCTGAGGGAAAAAATGAGGTTGGGGGCAATTCTGAAGGGAAAGTTGGGGTTTGGGTGGCGTTTTGAGTGGAGAAATGGATTTTGGGGAACTTCTGTGGCAAAAAGATGTTGCCCCCCGGTGGAGCAGCCATCCAGGAGAATCTAATGAGGTGTGACAGTCAATGCTCGTGTGATGTGTCAAAAGGCAGCCCAGCAGTCAAAGGAGCGAGGGGAAAACTTGACACAACTCCCCCCCAAATGACAAACAGAAACCCACAGAAAAACCTCTACCAATGAAATGGAGAAACTGAACCTGTAACCACCATAAAGAGATGGTCAAGAGTGCATGGAAATGTCAGGAGAGAATTGGAGCTGCAGCAACTGAGAGAGATGTGACTGAAGGCGCCTGCAGAGCCGGTCTCTGCAGCACCCTCCCCTCTGCTCTCTGCACTGTTTGACAGCCAGCGTGTGTCTGTGGGAAATGTTCCACAACCAGTGTGTGAGTGTGTGTGCAAAGGTTTGATCCTTGACACTTTGATGATTCCAGAGGCCATCCCAGGGCAGGGGCAGCGCTGTGGCCGCCACCAAGGGAGACAGAGAACATTGTGCACTGCTGATGTCACACAGGGGCTGTTCCAGACCCCAGCCGGCATTTGTGACCTCACCTGGCCAGGGACTATAAAGCCTCCCAGGGGACAGCCAGAGCCAGTTGGGCTGAGCTGCCCTCGGGAGGACTCAGCTCCTTCTTTGGCTACTTGCCTTCCTACTTTCTTCCAGCCATTTCTCATTTGCTGCCCACTTCTCCTCAACTCCCGTCCTCTTCCAAAGGTAAGGATGACCTAACATCTCAGGACAGAGAAGAGGATGTAGACAGGGATGACAGGAGAGGCTGCTCTGCAGCTCCCAGTCCATTTCCATGCTGGGCTCTTCCACCCCCAGAGCCTGGCCAAGGCTATGGGTAGTGTTGCTGTCTGCTAATTCCTCTGTTTGCCCCAAAATGAGGCTTTGGAAGCTAAAAGCAATGCTTTGGGCCCAAACATGAGGGTGTAGAGCACAGAGCAATAGCTCAAGCAATGCCTGTTCCCTTCCCTGGGAGTACTTGACCATGCTGTCTGTTTCTCCTGCTAGATCCTGCTGAGCTCTGTGCAATGGCTCTTCGCTTCGCCAGCGTGATCCCCTACGTTGTGCCTGGAGCGCTGGCACTGCTGGGCTGCTGGTGGCTCTACTCCTACCGCAGAGAGCAGGCCAGAGATGGTGCTGAAGAGGCAGCAGCTGCTGAGGAAGCTCAGCAGAGAGAAGGGACAGAGGAAGAGTCCTGGCCCCAAGGGGAAGCCTGTGTCCCTCAGGAGCTGCCTTTGTCATCAGCAGAGCAATGCCCAGAGACCGACCTTCGGGATGTGTCAGCATCAACTGCTGAGCCCAGCACTGCTGAGGGTGACACGGCAGGAGCAGAGACAGGAGGATGTGCAGAGGAGAGTGGGGTCCCCGCTGCTGTTTCTGTCCCCGTGCAGAGCACAGAGTGTCCCGGCAGCGCTGCAGCCAGCCCCGCACAGGGCTCAGGCTCAGGCGCCGACGCAGAGCAGCGGCTGTCAGCAGCGCCGGCAGCGCCAGGAGCCGGGCAGGAGCCGAGCAGTGCCCAGAGCGCTCCCGGGGAAGCGGCCACAGGCGCTGAGGAAGCGCAGGAGGAACGAGGGATAGAGGAGGAATCCCGGCCCGAAGCAGCAGCCGCCGTCCCTGCTGGCTGTTGTGCCCTCCCGCTTCCTGAGAGCGCAGTGTCCCAGGCAGGGCTGAGGCTGAGCTGCCAACCCAGCCCCGCGGCCGGCAGCAGCGCCGGCAGCGCCAGCAGCGTGTGCGGGACCCCGCCGGAGCCGAGCCGTGCCCAGAGCGCTGCTGCGCTGCCGCCATCCCCGCAGGCAGAGCCCCGGGCTGCGAGCGGGGCCGTTGCCGGCTGTGGCACACGCAGCCCCTTCCCCGCCGCTCAGCACACGGCTGCCAGGAGGTTTGCTGGCGGCTGGATGCCGGCGGGCAGCGAAGTGGAGCCCGCGCCAGGTAAGGGCTGCTCGGCCCCCTTGGGCTCTTTGGCTCTTGGCTCCTAGATCCTAGATGGTGTGTGCTGGGGAAGGGCTCGCTGTGTGTGAAGGGCTGCTGCTCAACTCGGGCCTCCTGTGGTGGCATTCCCAGAGCTGGGCTGGGTGGTCCCCAGGCATCAAGGGAAGCTTTCAGTGGGCTCTGTGTGATGGGACTTGACCCTTTCTGACATCCCGGGGAACCTGAGGCAGGAGCATCCCAACAGAACGCGGAGCAAGTGCTCAGTGGCATCTCTCTGCAAAAGGATCTCGTCTCCTGGGCTGGTGTGTGGGAGCTGCTTTGTGTGGGCTGTCTGAATGCTGACATGGTGCCTTTCTGGCAGGTTTCAGTGCAACTAACATGAACTTGGAGGACACAGACGGTCTCGAGGGGCAGACAGTGAGTCGCCAGAACCGGCGCCGAAAGAAAAAGTCCCGGCAGTCCAATGTCCTGGTGTGGGAAATAGAGGTGCCCAAGGTAAGCAGCCACTGTCCTGCTCGTGCCTCCTGCCCTGCCCTACACAGCCATCTCCTGCTTCTTCCATCTCAGGGCCACCCCAGGGAGATACAGAGCCAGCCAACGAGGGTTTCAGCGTTTAGCTGTTAGGGCTACACCCTGGGATGGTTGCTGGAGTCCCTTTTCTCCATCACTTTCCACCTTGATCTGTCAGGGTGATGCTTTGAAAGCCTTCAGAAGGCTTTGAGGGTTCACAGTCCCTGAGAGCAGGGGATGAGTTGTGGTGCTTTCCCCTGTGCAGGAGGGTCACGTTCCCACTGCCTGTCCAAACCCACCCTGCAAATGAGCTGCAGGGACCAGGAAGATGGGCAAAAGAAGCCCCAGGGCACAGTGGGGTTTGATCTACATTTCCCTCCTTGACTCTTGCTTTCTTGTCTCTCATCAAGGATACAGTCACACAATTGATTGGCAAACAGGGACAGGTTATTAACAGCTTGAGGAGAGAGTCTGGGGCCACAATTTCTCTCTCAGCGCTCCCTGACATTGATGACTACCAAGTCTGTCAAATCAAAGGTAAGAGGAATGCCTCCTTGTTCAGGGTCTAGGATGTAGCCTGGGGGCCTTGAATTAGACTAGAAATGGATTCAGTGGCTTGACAAGGCCACGGCTTTTAGCCAAGTGTTGTGCTCAGGGCTGTTCCAGCTGAGGGATGTGGCAAGTGGCCAGGGCCTGGGCACGTGCAGCCTCTGTTGTAGGGCTGGGAATGCATTTGAGCAGCTTTGGCTGCTGGAGCTGAACCAGCCCCTTTTGCAAGATCCCTTTGGGCTTGAAGCAGCAGATAGGGGATGCTTTTCAACATCCTAAACTAGAAAGATGTTGGATCATTTGGGGTTGAGAAGTATCTGCCAGCCAATTGGGTCCCTGCTGAAGGCCAAAGCCGGTGCAAGTGGGGCCTGGGGCTCTGAGCTGCTCACGGTGCTTGGATATCAGGGTCAATCTGCTCCAACTGAACTGGTTGATGCAGCGCAGGAGGCTTCTGGCAGCTGGGTTCCTTCCCATGGCAGGGCTGGAGGTGTCCTCAGCCTCCCTGTGCTGCTGACCTTGGCTGGGATTTTTGTCTTCCAGGCCTCTCCCATCAAGTGAACAGAGCGCTGAGCCTGATTGGCGGGAGGTTCCAGCACCTGTGTCTGGACAACAAACACTGTGCTCGTTTCTGCTGGCAAAAGGTTATGTTCTAGAAGGATGTAGGAAGGGGTACAGCATGGGCAGCTGACCCAGGCTGGCCTGCAGGTGTTGGATCCCATCCTGACATGGTGCCCAGCACATGTGTGCAGTTGTGTTGGGTCCCAGCTGATGAGCAACAGCGTCACTCACCATCCCTATTGTACATCCCCTTGTGCATTGTTAGAACTGTTTCTCCTGCCCTTGTTCCTTCTTGTTGTTCCATTAAACTGTTCTGACTGCAACCTACAGGAGCTTTTGGGTGTTTTCCCTTGTGTCTGGTTCCAGCAGTGAGCCAGCAGCCTCCTGGCTCTTTGTCCCCGGCTGAGCTTCCCCAGCCAGCCCTTGGCACAACCAGCTCTGAGCCACAGGCGTCCGTGTGGGGGGACAGAGGTGCAGCCGTCAGCTGCTCCCACGAGTCAGAGGCAGCCTGAGCTGGAACCTTCCCTGACTGATTCACGAGGGTGTCTTCCCCAACAGCCCCCTTTCTTAAGCCCTTTGCAGAGTCCCTCCCAGGTGGGGCTGGAGTGACTCTGGGCACACAGACCTTCATCAGGAGTGCTGGGAAATGCTCTGGCTTTGCTTACCAAGCTGTAGGGTAAGGAGAATGCAGAGCACACGCTCAGTGAGGGCTGGTGGCACCTGGGAGGTGGGTGGCTTTGGCATGGAGCTGTGTTTTGGTAGTAGAATGAGATTCTCATGAGCAAAGTTGACCCCAAGCCCGGCATTTTCTCACACATTGACAGACTCTTGGCCCAGGGTGTCAAACATGCAGCTTATGAGCTCCACAGTACCCTGCAGCTCCCTTCTTCTGCAAGAGCTCACAGGACCTGCCCACAGAGTCTCCGCTCTGACCCAGCCTCTGTGCTGGGGGTGTGGAGGGAATGGTCACAGGCTACGGCGCTGATGCCGAGGCCGTTGGCCAGGAGGGCAGCCAGGGAGATGCCCAGGCAGAGCCCAAAGTGCAGCAGCTGCAGCTCCCCCTGTCTGCTAAGAGCAGGAGCAGGAACTGGCTGATGCAGCTGCTGCTGGGCTGTTGTTCCTTTGAAGAAGAGCCTTTTAAAAACAGCAAAGTGCATAAAATAGAAGACAGACTCCTCCGAGCAAAGCCACTCCATTCTTCAGGCAATCACTCTCCCAATGAAGTGCATTTCTCTGCTGTGCTGTGTGTTGGCTGTGAGGGGCAGGAGCTCTGCTCCTGTGCTGCTGAGGAGTCAGCTCTTCTGTGTCAGGGGGTGCTCTCTTTTGGGACAGACCTCACTTTTATCCCTGAAAATTGGAGGAATCTTGGCACAGGACGTGGAAAGGGCTCCTCTCTCTGTGCCTTAGTGCAGTCAGGAGAGCTGCAGTGCCCATTAGTCTTTTTCCTCTCTGCCCTGTGTTTTCCCTTGAGCTGCCTTGAAGATGACTTCACACACAAATAACTCCTCAACAAGCATCTGGGCTGTAAGTCCAGCAGGACAGTCCTGTTGCAAAGGGCACTTCTGCAGACTCTTCTCTGTCCCACCCTGGCGATGGAGCTGTCCTGGACAAAGCAGGACACAACTCCTGCTCCAGAGAAGCAAAGGGAACAGGATCACAACAATCAGAATATCAGAGCAATCCTAATGAGGCTGAGGAAGTGACCCTGACTCTGGAAGCCAAAGTGTGCTGAGTCCTGACACTCCCTGCTTCATCCTCCTCTCAGAGGTACAAATGAGGGATTTGTCTGCTCTTCAAATGAGAGACGAATTTCTATGTCCCATTGCCCAGCCAGACACCCCAGAGGTGAAGAGTGTTAGAACAGGATCCTTCCCTTTCAGACAGCCCCTGCTTGAATATGTGCACTGGGAAATGTCCCGGGGCTGGTCTGGAGCTCTGAATGGCTTTCAGTGCTTAACAAAGACAGAATTGCCAGGTGTAGGAGGGGAATTGCTGTGTTTCCTGAGAAATCATTGAAAAGGGTGAATGAAAAACAGTTCCAACAGGTCTGTGTGAAAGATTCACCGAGGAGGGCAAGGGGAGAGCTTCCCAGCATGGCCATGGCAACTCAGGATGGCTGCTGCTGCCTCGCAGATCTTGCCATGGGATGTGTAGGAAAGGACCAAACCAAGGCAAAGGGTGAGATCAGGTGGTTTCTGGAGGAACAGGGGTGGGAAAACAGAGAGAAAAGGGGTTGAAAGGAGCAGGTCACATGTAAACAGGGGGCCGATCAGTCCTTGCAGCTGATCTCCACAGCCTGTCCTGCTTTCCTAATACCTGCACATCCAAGTGCTTTCTAGGGCAAGGGAGCTCTCTGCTCTAGGTACAGATGGAGGTCCGAATGCCAGCCCATCTGAGTGGGAGCCACAAGTCCTCAGGTCTAGTGTTCTCTGTCAGGGACAACTGGTGAGAGCAGTGGGTGTGTGTGTAACCCTGGTGTGGGGGTGTGTGTCGTGGTTTGGCCCAACCAGCCCAGCAGCACCACCACAGTCTCTCGCCCGGTGCCCCCATCCACCCCCACCCTCATTAGGATGGCAGAGGCCCCAGCGAAATGGCACTAAAAAGACCACCAAGGTCGTTGTGGATGGAGACAAGGGCAGGGAGGGCTCGCTGCCAGTGACGGTTTCGGACAAAACAGACTCCAGTGCTCGACTGAGAGAGGAGAGTAGGAAAGGTTATTCTACAAGAAATACGAAGGTGGGAGCTGTCCTCATCCGTGTGCAGTCAGTCTGCTCAGCCCAGACTCAAACAAAGGCTGCCCTGGGACCCCTCTGCAGGAGTAGGGTACCTGAGGCTGGGGCCTTTCTGCTGTCCCTCAGGATCTCCTCTCTCTCTTTCTCGGCTGCAGACTGGCTTTTTCAGTCTGGGCTGAGCAGTCTCAGTGCATACAACTGAGCAGAGCTCCCACAGCAAAAGGGCCTGGAAGGCAGAACTTTGCTGGCTAGAGAGGATTTTGGATGCTGGCACAGATGATGAATCGCCAGCTTGGCAGAGAGCGGGGGCCTTGGTGCGAGCTGAGCTGTGTCCAGAGGGGCAGGGTGCTCCCCTCCAGCTTGAGAGGTCTAGCAGGGAAGCTGGGGCTCTGTGGTGAGGACACCCTGGGTCTGCCTGGGCTGTCCTGCAGGCAGCAGCAGAGGCAGGGAATGGCCCAGCTCAGCACACTCCGGGCCCATGGGATGGACACCTTGTGACTGGGCTTGTGGTGCCAGCTTTGACATGAACAAACCCTTCTTCAAAGCTGGCCATGGTCAGGGAATCACAGAATCACAGAATGGTGGGGTTGGAAGGGAGCTTTAGAGATCATCTCGTCCAACCCCCCTGCTAAAGCAGGTCCATCTCCATCAGGTCACACAGGAACGTGTCCAGGCCGGGCCTGAAAACCTGCAGAGCAGGAGCCTCCACACCCTCCCAGGGCAGCCTGTGCCAGGGCTCCCTCCCCCTTCCTCTAAAGCAGCTTTTCCTTCACTGAAACTTCTTCTGTTCCAGCCCTTGTCCATCGCCCCTGGTGCTCTCCCTGGGCACTCCCATCCCGCCCCATCCCCTTGCCATGCAACTGTCAAAGCCCCAAAGTGCCGAGCTGCTGGCTTCAGTCTTCTTCCCCACGGCGTGTCCCCCCTGGCCAAGCCCCAGTGCCAGGGACCCCCAGCCCAGGGCTGCGTCACGGGCTCGTCTTTATTGCAGGAGCCGCGGCGGCACAGCAGCGGTGCTGGCGGCGGCCGGGAGGCTCAGGCCCGGCGGCAGCGGCGGATCAGAGCCGGCCGGGCTCTGCCACGGCGGCGGCCGCGCGTCCCGCGGCGGCTCCTCACGGGCCGCGGGCACATGGGCTGCCCGGCCCTGCGGGCGCTCTTGGCTCGGCCCTGCGGGCTCTCTCGGCTCGGCGTGGGCCCCGGGAGCGGCGGCTCCTGCTGCGGCTCCTGCTGCGCGCTCTGCGGCGCCGGGCCCGGGCCATGCTGCCGCTGCCCGAGCGTGCTGCTCAGCCGCTGCCGCGCTGCCGGCTCCCTGCCCCCGGCCCGCTTTTACAGGGCTGCTGGGGCCAGGCCCTTGGGGACGGCGGCACCTTCTCTGGCCCATCAACGCTCTCGGGCACCTTCTCTGAGCACTGACGTCACCAGGGTGCAGCACCAAACATCAAGAACACACGATTTGGCCTGGAGGCTGGAAAACTCAGCTTCAGAATTCCAGCTTAGTCCTGTCCCGGTCCTTCTTTGGCACCTGGTGCAGGATCCACACTTCACAACCAGCAGCTGCCTCTGTTTGCTCTTCACAGGGGTTTCTTAGCTTTTAGGGAACTTTCACACGATTCCACACACGTTCTTCAGCATCATTCCCCCTCTGAAGGTCTTTCATCCGTTTCAGATTTCCTTAAAAACGAGCTTGATCTCGTAATTCCTGAGACAAAAACTGACCAATACTCACAAAAGCCACCAGTCTGCAGCCCTGTGAAAGTCTGTCTGTGCTTTTACACGAGACAGACCAAAGAGGAGATGAAGACCGTTTCTCTCACTCATCTGCTCCAAAGTGTTTGGGGGTAATGGTTAGAACCAGAACAGGGGGATGCAGAAAACCCAGCAGCTGCACCTTTTCACTTTCTCTCCTCCTCACGCCTGCCAGGAGGTGAAGGGTGTCTTCACAGAGCAGATTTAGTCAAGAGACACCTGCTCCTGAGCAACTGCTGCCCCATTACAACGGTCAGCCAGCTGTCACCTCTGCCACATTGGAGCTACTCACCTACACAAGATTCCCCTGTCACTGCCAATCCCTTGCATCATCCCTCTCACCATCCAGGCGTGGAGTGGAACTGCTCCCGAGTCCCCCAGACAACCTGCTTCTCCACCACAGACATTTCCACAGTTGGAAAGCTCCTTTTCCACCTTTCTGTATTCTATCAGTTCCTTGGCCAAATCCCCTGTACACTCATCAAGTTTGCACTTTCTCTTTTCCCTGTTCAAACAAGCTTGCCCTCTAGATGACTTTGCTCTTGCTTTAGTTTGGCATGTTTCCCATCTGCACCTAAAAGCACATGGGAAAAAGCCCTTTGTCCCTTCTGCTGGTGCCAGATGCAGTTGAGTGTAACTGCAGCCCAAAACGCCACCGAGACGCAAAGATGGAGAACAGGGCAACTTCATGGAGCTGTCCCTAAGGACAGATACATGGCTGGGGGAGAAGCTGCAGAACAACCTCACTTCAGCACTTTGGTGTCTTTTGTGTTGATGTTGTTCTTCAGAGTCACTTACCAAAAAGGTCCATGTGGCCTTTCAGCATGGAGAGAGAGGGGCGCTGCTGGAGGGAGAGCAGAGGCCACAGCAGGCACAGGTTCCCTGGCAGCCCGGCTGCCACAGATGCTGCACCAGGGCCCAACCATGGCAAAGCAGCAGTAGGCCAAGAAGCTGCAGAAGCTGGTGGGATGATGAGTGGATGCTGCTGGCTGGAAAGGGTTGGCTGGAGAACAGGCTGCAGGTTGTGTGTTCTCGCTTGTTTGAGGAGTGGGGCTGGAGGTGGAGGCGGCGGCAGCTGCTGCTGAGGCTGCTGCTGGATCTGCTGACTGCAGCCAGTGTCATTCCTGAAGCTGTTCACAATCTGGAGGCAGAAAAACAGTTACAAAAAGGCACCATGAAACTTCAGGAGAGTCAAGAACAAAAGCCTCCACAGAGGGAAATGATGGCTATCCCTGTAAGGGCTGTCAATCCTAAAATCAACCCAGAGACAGAAACCTGAGCACATCCCACTAAAGGCTGATAAGAATGACTGGTCACTCAGAGCAGCTGCATTCGAAGCACTTGAGTGTTAACAGCCCATTGGAAAGGGAGGCAGCTGTGTGGAACAAGCGTGACCTGAACTGGCCACATTGTCTGTAAGGAGCTGCCAGCTTCTCTAACAACAGATCATGGCCTGGAGAAGCCAGCTGGGCCTCAGCCCATTGAGCTTTGCCTAAGGAGACCTCAATGAACATTTCCTTCCCTTCCAGCTGTTTGCAAACAGACTTTCCTCACAAGCCCCTTCCACCCAAGCCATGGCGCTACCTGGCGTAGGAACTCGTTGGCCTCTCCAGAGTCAGGAGGAACGTCTGTCCGATGTAATGTTGGGCACTGATGTGCCTCAGGCTCCAGCAGGGCTGTTCTAATACCTGTGATGAATTGGAACCATCAGAATGGCTCTGAGCCAAACTAAGGAAAGGTCAATGACAATCAGTTCCAAAAGCACGTGGGTTAAATGCCTGCCTGTCTGTCTGTGGCAGACCCCAGTAAGTCACCAGAGCTGGCTGTACAGTGTTGTGGGAGACAAAAGGGCTGTGGGCAGCCCAAATGCCTTCCATATCCACTCTGGAATTCGCCTGCACCATTATGCTCTCTTCTCATACCCCACCTTCTGCCTGTAGAGATCATTTAAGCAGAGACATTCCAAGGGAAAAAAGAGCTGGCTGCCTTTTGTTTCTGTCTTTAGCACGAGAAGAGCCCTTTGCTGTTCTGAGGGTACTTCAGTATCCAGAAGAACAGGTAACAGAGTGTCATCTCCTCTTTCAGCTTTCACAAGGTGAGATGTGATGTTTGGAGTTAACAAACATGGCAGTAACACACACAGTCCTCACAGTCACTGTTTCGACAGCAGGGAATAACAGCTGCGTCTGTCATTAACTCTTTACACAGGGGACATAACAGCTCCTCAGGAGTAGGAACAGCTGAGGAGGAGGAGGAGGAGGAGGATGGCTCCTGTGGCCAGAAGGGAGGCTTTTCCTTCTTCTTCCGAGCACAAGCTGCCCTGAAGGGAGGGAAGGGAAAGAGAAAGAGAAACATTAAAGATGAGGAAAGGAAAAGTCATCCTCTCAGACTAGTCAAATCCCTTTCTGACAGCTGGAAATGCATGGAATGAATCCCACCTCTGCTCTGGCAGAGGGTCAGTGCAAGATGCAGGCTCACGAGGAGTTTAGTCTCCGAGTCATCACACTGCAGAGAAGGAGGAAGTCTTTGTAACAGCTTCTGTAAAAGGAGCCCTATGACAGAAACCACAAGTGCTCCCAATCCCTTTTTCACACAGCCACTCTTGTCAGCACACAGCAGCACCTGCTCAGTTCAGAGCAACAGCACAACTTCAGCCTGTTTCACACGTGCCATCTGATCAAAGGCAGAGGAAATCTCCAGCCTCAGCCAGTGGTGAAAGTTGACAAGAAGCCTTTGAAACTGAAACCAGAGGCAAAAGGAGCTTTCCAAGAGAAGGACTCCCCAGGAACAGCACTGAACTCTTGGTCAGAAATGCAGGTTCTTGGCACACCACAAGATGAAGCAGCTTCCAGGGGCAGCAACAGCAGGACTGCACTGTCTGCATCTTGGAACGGAGGACAGATGGGAAGGTTGAGATACATTGACACTGCTGCCTCCCTCAGAAGGACGGATGCTGGCCATTCTGGCTGCTCTGCCTCTCTCTCTCTCTCTCTCACACACACACACACACACACGGTTCCTCTTGCTCACTGTCTGGCCAGTCCAATTAGCTCCCCACTTACACATTAGTGGCTGGGATGGCGTATTTCCCATCGCTCGTCAGCATCGCGCCCTCGTGTTGGGATCATCCACCTCCACCATGAAACTCCTGGGAATTCCAGTGCTCCTTTTCATTCTGGGAACAGTGTCACAAGGGATCAGAACTTCAAATAAAGCACTTGCAGCCAGCACAAAGCGGGGAGAACAGACTCTAAAGCCTGAACACCAGAACGCTGTGTTCTGAGAGTCCAGAGACTGTGGAGATCTCTCTGTGCACAGACACTGCTCTCTCGTGGTCCATTCAGTGCAGCTAAAAGCCCCTCCAAGGCCCATTTCTCCTTTAGCAGCTATTGCACAAAGCATGACAAAGTAGCATTGGCTACTCACAGAGCAGACGTTTGGCTGGTGGCTTTAACTCCTGCAGGCGGGATTCTTCTGTCTATAACCGATGAGTTCTTAGGGATCAAGGCATTCTCATCGGTGTATTCTGAAAGCAAAGTCAGCACAGAAAAAGTTGTCAGTCAGTTTGTGAGCAAGTGTCTGAATGTGGAGTGTCAGAGCCCTTCAGAGAACCCCGCTACAGACAGGACAGCCCCATGTTACATCTAACATCGTGCACTTCTCATCTCAACACACGAGCTGCAGGCTGCAAGACATCTTCAGGTTTGGGAATCAAACACAAGCAGCAAAACCTTCATTTGTCCCACGAGATGAGCCCCAAAGAGCAGGGCCCTGAGGCCCCACGCCTGCCGCCCCCAAAGCACTCACTGGAATAGAAAGAGAACAAAACTGCAACAGACCCAAAAGCCTCACACACCCACGTGTGGCAAGAGCAGCTGACTGCAATCCCACTTAGAGGGATGCACCCTAAACCAGACCTGCCATAGCACAGGTTGTTGTCATACAAACAGGTATTGAGGGGAATTGAACTGGACTAAAGCCATGAGCTCATTTCACAGATACCAAAGCACTGCTGTTGCACAGGAAAGGTCCCTCAGGACAGGAGATTACTGTCTTGTGCTTTACAGCCTGAAGAGGGGAAACCAAGAGCAAGCAGGTGGCTTGCTGAGGACAGCAGACCACATTACAAGGATCACAAGTGCATCTTGAGGACAACAGCTGGTAATGCATCTGTGACACCTCTGTCTCTGAGAGGAAAATCATGTATTGCTATTGTGGTTTGGCCCAGCCAGCACAGCTGCACCATGACAGTCTCTCCCTTGGTGCCCCCATTCACCCCCACCCTCGTTAGGATGAAGAGGCCCGAGCAAAATGGGAGTACAAAGATAAGCAAGCTTGTTGTGGATAGAGACAAGGGCAGGGAGGGCTGGCTGCCAGTTACGGTTTCGGACAAAACAGACTGCAGTGCTCGACTGAGAGAGGAAAGGAGGAAAGTTTATTCTACAAGAAAGGGAATGGAATAAAAGCAAAAAGGGAGCAGGATGATGAGTATTACAACCGGCACTTTAAGATCTCCCACCCCATCCCTTCTTTCTTCCCCGGCCCAGCTCACTGCTCCCGATGTCTCTCTCTCCCCCCCCATCAACGGCTCAGGGGGGCAGGGAGTGGGGGATGTGGTCAGTCTCTCACAGATGGGCTCTGTACCTTCTGTCTTCTCAGATGAGGACGACTCCTGGCATTCTTCCCCTGCTCCAACACAGGGTTCCTCCCACAGGACACAGTCCTTAATGAACTTCTCTGGTGTGGGTTGTTCCCAGCAGCTGCAGCTTCTGCCCATACAGGGTCCCTCCCACGGGACACAGCCCTTGGTGAATATCTCTGGCGTGGATTCTTAACCACGGCTGCAGTTTGTGCAGTTGCAGGGTCCCTCTCTCGGGACAAGGCCTCTTCTAGGCATAAATTTAATGAGCTGCTTTGTTGTGGGTTCCTCCCCACAGTTACAGCTGTGGATATTGGGTCCCTTCCTCAGCACACGGCTGGCTCTGGCCATAGTTTTAAAGAAGAAAATCACTGTCCCTGGCTCGGGGTGTGCAGTGAAGTGGTTGGGTCCCCCCCACGGGACACGGCCTCCTCTGGCCATAGTCACTGTCCCTGGCTCAGGGCCTTTAATGAAGTGAATCGCTGCCCCTGGTCCGGGGCCAGCTTCAGCAAAATGAGTCTCTGCCCTGATACGGGCTCAGTATCAAAATGAGTCTCTGCCCTGATACGGGCTCAGTATCAAAATGAGTCTCTGCTGCTGATGTGGGGTCTTTAAAGAAATGAAAATAAATCTCAGCTTCACCAGCTCTCTCCATAGAATGCAGGGGAGTCTCTGCTGCAGCACACCTCCTCCTCTCTTTCATCACTGACCTTGGAGTCCGCATGGTTGTTTCTTTCACTGTTCCTTCTTCTTGCACCATCACCAGCCAGAAGGAAAAAAAAGGGCAGAAGAAGGCAGAAGATGGAGGAAGAAACCTCCCCTTCCGGCTGCTTCTTAAAAAGTGCTGGTGGAGGCATCTCTTTGGCTCAGCCCCAGCAGTGGGTCTGGCTCAGAGCTGGGGAGAGTTGCAAGAAACTTCTTACAGGAGCCATCTTTACAGCCCCTTCCCCCTCACCAGAAAAGGCTGTCATGTCAAACCATGACAGTGTCACAGAGCACTATTGCAGTGGCCAGATGTGCTGCCATGTCACACAGCCCCGCTGCAAAGCCCAGATGTGCTGTTGTGTTACACCGTACTGCTTCAGTGCTCACATGTGCTGTTATTTAATGGAGCACTGTGTCCAGTGCCCAGTGGTGCTGAGACGTCACAGGTCCCTGCTGTAGTGTCCTGGAGTGCTGTGATTTCACAGATCACTGTTGCAGTTCACAGATGTTCTATGATGTCACACAGCCCACTTTCAGTGCCGAGATATGCTGTGATGTCACAGAGCACTGGTGCAGTGTCCAGATATGCTACTATATATGAGAGCACTGCTACAGTGCCCAGACGTCCTGTCATGTCACTGAGCGCTTGTGCAGTGTCCAGATGTGCTGTCATGTCACACAGTCCCTCTGAAAAGCCAAGATATGCTTTTCTGTTACAGAATCATGTTGCAGTGCGCACATATGATGTGATGTCACAGAGCCCAGTGCTGATGCGACGTCATAGAACCCCTCTACAGTTCCCTGCAATGCTGTGATTTCACAGAGAACTGTTGTAGTGCCAAGATGTTCTCTGATGTCACACAGCCCCCTTCCAGGGCGTAGATATGCTGTGATGTCACAGAGCACTGGTGCAGTGTCGAGATATGCTGTGATGTCACAGAGCACTGTAGCAATGTGCAGTTGTGATATGATGTCATACAGCACTATTGCAATGCCCACATGTGCTGTGATGCCACAGAGTCCCGTTTCAGTGCCCAGATATGATGTGAAGTCACATACCGCTGCTACAGTACCCAGACGTCCTGTGATGTCACAGAGCATGATTGCAGTGCCCAGATATGCTATTATATATCAGAGCAGTGATGAAGTGCCCAGATGTCTTGTAATGTCACAGAGCTCTGTTGCAGGGCCCAGTGGTGATGTGATGTCACAGAATCCCGCTGAAATGTCCAGGAGTGCTGTGATTTCACGGAGCACTGTTGCAGTGCAAAGATGTTCTATGATGTCACACATTCTCTGTCCAGTGCCTAGATATGCTGTGATGTCACAGAGCACTGTAGCAATGTGCAGTTGTGATATGATTTCATACAGCACTGTTGCAGTGCCCACGTGTGCTGTGATGCCACAGAATCTTGCTGCGGTGCCTTGGAGTGCTGTGATGTCACGGAGCACTGTTGCAGTGCCAGGATGTTCTATGATGTCACACAGCACCCTTCCAGTGCTTACATATGCTATCATGTCCCAGAGCACTGGTGCAGTGTCGAGATATGCTGCGATGTGCAGAGCACTGTAGCAACGTGCAGTTGGGATATGATGTCATACAGCACTGTTGAAGTGCACACGTGCTGTTATTCCACATGTGCCGTTTCAGTGTCCAGATATTATGTGAGGTCACAGAGCACATCTATAGTGCCCAGACGTCCTGTGATGTCACAGATCACTATTGCAGTGCCCAGATGTGCTGTCGTGTCACACAGCCCGACTTCAAAGCCCAGATGTGTTGTTGTGCGCACAGACCTGTTTCAATGCACACATGTGTTGTGATGTCACAGAGCACTGTTGCAGTTACCAGATGTGCTGTGATGTCACAGAGCACTCTTGCAGTGCCAGATATGCTATTACATATCAGAGCAGTGATGGAATTCCCAGATGTCTTGTAATGTCACAGAGCTCTGTTGCAGTGCCCAGTGGTGATGTGACGTCACAGAATCCCGCTGACGTGTCCTGCAGTGCAGTGATTTCACGGAGCACTGCTACAGTCCCCAGACATTCTTTGATGTCACAGAGCACTACTGAAGTGCCCAGATGTGCTGTCATGTCCCGCAGCCCCTCTAGGAAGCCCAGACATGCTGTTGTGTTACACAATCATCTTGCAGCGCCCACATTATCTGTGATGTCACAGAGCACTGTTGCAGTGCCCAGTGGTGATGTGACGTCACAGAATCTGGCTGCAGTGTCCTGGAGTGCTGTGATTTCACAGAGCACTGGTGCAGTTTCGAGACATGCTGTGTTTTCACTGACCACTGTAGCAATGTGCAATTGTGATATGATGTCATACAGCACTGTTGCAGATCCAAGATGTTCTCTGATGTCACACAGCCCCCTTCCAGTGCCTAAATATGCTATGATGTCACAGAGCACTGTTGCAGTGCCAAGATGTTCTCTGATGTCATACAATACTGTTGCAGTGAGCATATGTGCTGTGATGCCACAAAGTCCCGTTTCAGTATCCAAGATATTATGTGAAGTCACAGAGCACTGCTACAGTGCCCAGACATTCTGTGATGTCACAGAGCACTATTGAAGTGGCCAGATGTGTTGTCATGTCACACAGCCCCGCTGCAAAGCCCAGATGTGCTTTTCTGTTACACAATCATGTTGCAGTGCGCACAGATGTTGTGGTGGCCAGTGGTGCTGTGACGTCACAGAACGACGCTGTAGTGTCCTGGAGTGCTGTGATTTCACAGAACACTGGTGCAGTGTCAAGTGTGATGTGATGTTACAAAACCCTGTTGCAGTGTCCTGCAGTGCTGTGATTTCATGGAGCACTTTTGCAGTTCCAAGATGTCCTATGATGTCACACAGCACCCTTCCAGTGCCTAGATATACTCTGATGCCACAGAGCACTAGTGCAGTGTCCAGATATGCTGTGAAGTCACAGAGCACTGTAGCAATCTGCAGTTGTGATATGATGTTATAGAGCACTATTGCAGTGCTCACATGTGCTGTGATGCCAGAGTCCCGTTTCAGTGCCCAGATATTATGTGAAGTGACAGAGCAGTGCTACTGTGCCCAGACATCCTGTGATATTACAGAGCACTACTGCAGCCCCCAGATATGGTATTATATATCAGAGCAGTGATGGAGTGCCCAGATGTTTTGTAATGTCACAGAGCACTGTTGCAGTGCCCAGATGTGCTGTCATGTCACACAGCCCTGCTGCAAAGCCCAGATGTGCTTTTCTGTTACAGAGACATGTTGCAGTGTGCACATATGCTGTTATTTCACAGAGCACTGTTGCAGTGCCCAGTGTTGATGCCGTTACATCACAGATCCCTGCTGCAGTGTCCTGCAATGCTGTGATTTCACGGAGCAATGTTGCATTTCCAAGATACTCTATGATGTCACACAGCCCCCTTCCAGTACATAGATATTCTATGATGTCACAGAGCACTGTTGCAGTGCCCAGTGGTGATGTGACGTCAGAATCCCGCTGATGTGTCCTGCAGTGCAGTGATTTCACGGAGCACTGCTACAGTCCCCAGACATTCTTTGATGTCACAGAGCACTACTGAAGTGCCCAGATGTGCTGTCATGTCCCGCAGCCCCTCTAGGAAGCCCAGACATGCTGTTGTGTTACACAATCATCTTGCAGCGCCCACATTATCTGTGATGTCACAGAGCACTGCTGCATTGCCCAGTGGTGATGTGACGTCACAGAATCTGGCTGCAGTGTCCTGCAGTGCAGTGATTTCACGGAGCTCTGTTGCATTTCCAAGATGTTCTATGATGTCACACAGCACCCTTCCAGTCCCTAGATATTCTATGGTGTCACAGAGCACTGGTGCAGTATCGAGACATGCTGTGTTCTCACAGGGGACTGTAGCAATTGGTATAAATGGCTGTGATAAAGTTCACTGGCCAATTTAAGTGACTCATGGATCAAATTTATTAAGCAAGCGGCAAATAAGCAAAACAGCGCTGGGCGGCCGGGAGACTCTGCTCACCAACGACTCACGAGCCCCCTCCCGTATCACAGTCCCTTGATACAGTCCTGGTCAGTCGGGTGCATCGCTCCCTGGTGCACTCTGCGCATGTGCTCATCTTGTGACTGGGGGGTCTTCTTCTGCCTCCCGGTGGTTGTAGGGTGGTCGCTGGCATGAAGTCAGTAGTCTTCCTCTAGTGGCCCGCTCATGAACTCTTCTCTTGGCCCTTATCAGCTCATGCACAACCTATTGTACCTGCTATAAGCATCTCAGCCAACTGCAGCTGTGCACATTGTAGAAGCTTTACGGTTAAAGTTTTACCAGACTTTTACAATGACTTTAAGCGGTTCCTTGCACAACTGTTCTGTCATGATTTGATTAACCAACACGACCTTTTCCATTACACTGACTTGCAGTGTCACTGTCTGCTTTTCTCCAGCTCAGGATTGTGCCTCCCCAAAAGCAAGTGCACATTTGAGTGGATGGAAAGCAGGAGATGTCCTTGAGCTGGCTGAAGTGTGAGCTGGCCTTTAGGCTGCTGTTGTTAGTGCAGGCAGGATGTTTGGCTCAGCAACAGGGGAGAGAGAAATGCTTTTAGAACTAGAAGAATGTAGTGATCAAAGTCCCAGTCATAGGACACAGACGGTGACAGAGAAGGGAGGCAGCAGGGCAGCAGCCAAAGCCCATGTTTCAAGGTGTTTGTACAAGAGCACAGGTGCAATACACCAAAGGATGCAAATACTTGTGCAAGTCACATAGGCTGCCCATAGAGTCCTTAATTCTTCCTGCACTGCAGCTGCCAAACTCAGCCTCTCTGTCCAAGTGCAGAGAATTGATGTGTCTCTGGCAGAGCTCCCCATTTTCTCTCTGAGTGCCCTGTGTGAAAAAGCAGGGAGAAGATGGTGAGGCTGAGTGATATTTGCCAGTCTGTAGCTTGTCCTGCTGCCCTGGCTGGGACAGCTGCCCTCTCATTTTCATATGGCCTCAGTGTTTCTGCTCTCAGCTTTTGTCTGCTCAGCAGAGTCTGCTCCCCACCAGGCTTTCATGGAATGAGTGCTGGAATGGGACCTGTGTCTTTAACACAGAGCATGAGTGCTAAATGAGTAGATGAGCCCTGTTGTGTGGGGCATGGGAAGTGTAGGCAGGAGCCTGTCAAGGCTTTGGAGGCTGTCATCCTGTGGTGCTGGAATGGGTGAGAGACATGCACGTGGCTGCCACCTCGTATTGCCGTGACCGTGCTCAGATCCTGCACAGCCAGTGCACACAGAGAGTGTCCACAGAGAGTGCCCACACACCCTGTGTGTTGCTCATCCAAAGCATTTCCCTGTGGCCTTTGCTACTGTAATTCTCTGTCCCAAGCCACTGGCTGTAGAGCACTCTGCTGCAAAGGTGATGGCTGCCCCTGCCGTGTCTGTAGCTTTTGGTGGGTTCTTGGGTGCCCCAGCCCTGTCTGCCTGCTCATCCTGGCAGGAAAGGCAGGGAGTGACAAACCCAACGAGAGAGCTGCTCCAAGGAGTCCCAGAATGCCAGAATGGTGGGGGTGGGAAGGGACCTCTGGAGCTCCTCCAGCCCAACCCTCTGCTAAAGCAGATCCACCTAGATCAGGTGGCACAGGGACGTGTCCAGGTGGGGTTGTAAAAGCTGCTGAGAAGGAGCCTCCAGCCCCTCCCTGGGCAGCCTGGGCCAGGGCTCCCTCACTTCACACTCAAGAAGCTTCTCCTTGTGTTTAAGTGGAACTTTTTGTGTTCCAGCTTTTGCCCATTACCCCTTGTCCTGTCACTGGAGACAGCAGAAATAAGTGCTGCCTGTTCCTCCTGACATCCAGCTTTTAAATCCCGCTAAGTGTTGGTGAGATCTCCCCTCAGTCTTCTGTCGGCTGAACAGTCCCTGGTCCCGCAGCCAAGGTCTGCCTGTCGTGCTGATGGGGTGTGTGAAAGAACACTTGCAGAGGCCTCGTCTGAGAAGGCAGCTCCTCTGAGAGGTCTTTTGGATGAACCAAGTTCCTTTGCACTGTAAGCACGCAAAGGAGCATCTGGGATGTCAGGAGAGTCACCCATGAAGGAACACAAAGTGAGTCCCAGCTCCCACGCCCGCAGCAGAAAGCTCCATCCCTCCCAGCAGGGTTGGAGGGCAAGTCTGCACCTTGAGCAAAGCTCCCGGAGCAGGGAGGAACAACAGCCACCTCTCAGCAGTTCAGTCCTCCTGAAAGCCTCTGCAGGTTCCTGCTGGGTCACATCCAAGCAGGCAATGCCAGGCTGGGGCAGGGAGTGGGGGCCGTGCAGGAGATGTGGCTGTAGCTCTTGTTCCTTGCCGCGGAGGTTGCGGCTCTCAGCCCAGGATGCGACTCTCAGCTGGGTGGGAAGAAATCCAGCTCTACTCAATGTGAGGGACAGCAGAAATGTTCACTTTATTACAAACAGGCTTCAACTTATAGACAACACAGGCTCCAAGCCAGCCCAGCAACAGCAGCTGATCGGTCATTCAACACAAGGTCACCTTTTCATGTTCATCCCACTTGCGGTTTCTGCCATAAGCAGCTGCTTCATGGTTCACATTCTCCCTCCTCAAAGTTGTTTACCACTTTTAGCCAAGGACAGCCCGACCTTGAGTGAACACAACGCGGCCTGCTGCCTACGTGGCAGCAACTACTTTAATCACGGCCCTTACTCTGCTCTTGGTCGTGCACCAAATCCATAGAACTAGAGCCCAGGCTGCCTTGCCCCAGTGGGCCGAGCATTATACCCTGGGATCCATGTCCATGCTCCCTCAACCGTTCCTCCACAGTTCCTCAGACACTTTCTAGAACTGGGGGATCAGAATACGGCCCAACAAACCAAATGTCTCTTTCCTCAATGTGCTGGTAGAGCAACTATCTCCTCATCCCATCTGATCAGGTGTTCAGTTTGTCACCTGCATGTGCAGTTTTCTGTTTCCTCCTCAAGGATCCTGAAGGAAGCCAGGGAGAGCCTGATGGCCAAAATGAAGAGGAGTCGTGCTCTTGGAGAGGAGCTGGAGCTCTTGATCAGCAAGCTCTGCAGCCCCAAGGAGCTGGCCTAGTACCAGATGTTCCCTGGCGATTTGGTGCTGCAGGTGTTGCCTCAAACAGAGGGTGTCTGGCTGGGACAGCAGTCTGTGGGGAAAGTGGTTTGACCCCAAACGTGGCTTTATGGGCTTCTCTCCAGCTGCACCTCATCCCTCTGAAGATCATCCCATGCCCACAAAGCCCCCTCAGGCATCACAGAGTCCCTGCTCACCTCAGAGCCAAACACTTCCAGGAGCTGCCTGCCTGGGACACAGAATCAGCATCAGCATTGTCCCAGGAACAATGGACAATGCTGCAGTGACAATGGCAGGAGTTCCTGAAAGAGGTGGAGCCTTTGGAGGAGGAGAGACAGCCTGGTAAGGAGGGAGTCACAGCAAATGAGGGGATCAGCCCTGAGCTGGGGCTGCCATGACACTCCCTAAACTGGGGATGAGTCTAAGTGGAGACACAACCCCGGCTGCTGAGCATCCCCTTGGGTGAGCGTTACAGCTGCGTTGGGCTTAGAGCCCTGCTGGGCTTTAGGTTAAATCCTGTCAGGGATAGGACTGGGTTGAAGTCTCATTGGGATTTGGACTGGGTCAGGATGAGGTTAAATCTATCTGTTTAAGGTTAGGCCTGGGTTTGCACCCCCCCCCCCCTTGGATTTGGGCTAGTTTAGGATGAATTGAACTCCTGTATATGTAGGGTTAGGAGTAGCTTAGGATTTTGGGGCTTGAGCTAGGTTAGGCTGAGTTCAAATCCTGCCCATTTAGGGCTATGAATGGTGCATGCTTCAAGCACTGCTGGGTTTTGGGCTGGTTCAGTGTTAGGTGATGTCAGAGACATGTAAGGTTTAAGCTGGTGTTTAAGACCCTGTTGAGGTTTGATTTCCAGGTTCACTTCAGTCGTGTATATTTAAGGTTCTGTCTGTGTGAGGGTCAGGATCCTGTACAGGTTTGGGCTTGGTTAGGGTTAGGTGAAGTCTGTGCTTCCACCAGAGGCATCCTGAGCTCTGTGTCATCAGCACTGGGCAAGGAACAAGGCTGTCAGGGTCGGTCCCTGCTGTTTGTTTGCAATGGGAACTTCTTCAGCGTGAATTGTCAAACACTGATGAGTAACTTGGACTCTGCATTGGTGACGTGGATTGGAAGAAGTTAAAAGCAGCCCAAGGGATGGAGCTGTGTCAGCACTCTAATTCTGCCCTTGTGGATGTGTCAGAGATGGAATTGTCATTGTCCAAGGGATGAGCACATTCACTCTCTTTCCTTCCCCCTCTTGCAGAATGTAGAGGAGTGGTCACCTGATGTGTTTGCACACAACGATGCCCGTGGGGATCACGCACTGAAACTCCTTTGCTCTGAACTCCTTGCACACTGGGATGTGATCAAGTGTCTCAAGGTCAGTGGGTAGAAGATGTGTCTCTTCTTCTATCTTGGATTGGATTCCAGTTCTTTCTCATTCTGCTGTGCTCTCTTTGAAATGCAATGTTAGCCCTATTGGAAGGCTTTGTGGACACTGCCCTTTCCCCAGGAAGCAAGAGCAAATGTTATTGAAGTTGTGTTTTTAATTGGAATGGGATCCCTTGAAGCACATGGGATCCCAACCAGACGTCCCCGTGAAAGCCATGGGGAATGTTACTTGGGAGCATTTGTGTTCCACATGCAAATGTTGCATTTGTTAACACTGATGGGAAGGATGGTGCCGTGCTCCTGTGTTCTACAGGCCTCTGAAGTGCTTCAATGCTTCAGTACTGAAGTGGGGCTTAGAAGAAAGATGGGGACAAACATTTGATCAGGGCCTGCTGCACTACTGGTGCTGCTGGGTTTTAGTTTAGGCTGAGCTGCTGCAGCAGCCTGATGGTGTGTTTGATGGGAGCAGTGGCCTGCAAGGTAAGAGCAGGTCTGTTCTGGATTTGGTTCCCTATGGGGAAAATGCTCTTGGCGGGTTCTCTGTCAATATTGAACCTGGGATCTAAAGCCTTCAGAGGCTTCATCGTGCAGATCCAAAGGCTGACTTAAGCTGCTGTTTGGGCTGAAGACTGGGTGTGAACGACAGTGTGTTTTCCTCTCTTTACTGTGCTGTGACTCCGGAGGGGACTGGCACAGAGCTCATGATCAGATCCCCATTCGAGCTGCGTTAGCCCGTCCCGGAGCTCTGCTGCTGCCCCTCTGGGCTGTGATCAGTGACACTGCTATGTCCAAACTTGTGCTTTCTGTGTGACCAAGAGAAGGCAGGAAATGGGGACAGCTTGCAGCCTTGAAAGAGATGTGGAGGGGTCTGTGTTGTAGTGGTGCAGGCTGTATTCATTCAAAGATGTAGAGAAGCTGGGCAATGCACGTGCAGAGACGTACACAGGCAACAGAGTACAACCAACAGACTTGACCCAAAGCCACCCTTCCTTGGCTGGCTACCTCCTTGTATGCTGCTTCTGCCCATGTGATCAGCCAGGGCCCAACTGAACACCTTGCAGCACCTGTTTGTGATAACTGGAAGTAGCTTGCCAGCTGCATTAACTTGTCCCTACCATCTTTATTCAAGCTGGCTGCTCCAAGCCACATTTGTGCCTACAGTTCCCCCCTTTTTCTTTTGTGAACCAGCCAGCCTTCAGCAGCACATTTCAAAATTAAAGGTACAAGAAGAAAACATCAATATTGTTACCCATGGCCATGAGTTTACAACAAAAGGTCAGTAACAGCTCCACTGCTGAACAATACAACACAGAAATCCATCAACTCCAACAGAATGTGCTGTGTGTTGCTAGGAGGGATGCACACTGGCGACAAGGGATGAGTTCTCTGTGCTTCCACTGAGGTTTCTCTTCACTGAATGTACTTTCAGACTCTTGTTTAACTTCTTTAGCATGCTGATCTGTGAGCTGGAAATATCTCTTCATCCGTAGAAAAGACACCATTTCTGCTTTCAAGTTTCCATTGGCCGTCCTGTGAAGTTCTCCAGGTCTTTGAATGTGATGCAGATTGCTGGAGGAATTTGCAGCAGCCACAGCTGACAGGTTTTCCATTTCAACAGGGTGATGGGTTGAGGGTGGATCACTTGGTTCTTTCCTCAAGATTGTTTTCTCCATTGCTCTTACAGTCATTAAGGCCTTTTGGTTGATGTGCCTTGATCCACGTTGCTGGAATCCACCGGGGACCTTGCTCTGTAACGCCACAAGCGCAGCCTCTTCCCCACGGGAACAGATCTGCAGGCCCTTGCCACTCTCCAGTAGTGGGATTCTTACACCAAACTTTAGGTTTGTCAGCAAGCTCCAAATCCCGACTCATTTGGGCAAAGTGTGTTAATGCTGGTGCTTCATTCCGCTTTGCCAGCATTTTCACACCTTGGTGAAAGAAGTCGTGTGATCTGTGGGACTGAGAAAATGTGTCAGTTCTTGGCCCCACAGGTGTCAATAAAGGAGCTGCCAATATCTTGTCACCAATTTCGTTGCCAACTGATGGGCCATCTCTTAAGCCCGAATGGCTTCCAATATGTCCAGTGTCATACAGTCAGGCCTGTAACGGGTGCTGTTGTTCTCACTGGCCCATCTTCCTTTTGAAATTGATCAGAAAACTATTTATGGGCTGGATAATGATTATTTGTAGTCCCTGGATGAGACAACAAGGCCACTGTAATTCATCAGACTGCTGCAGTGCCCAGGTCAAGAACTCATCTGTGAGAGGAACGAAAATGACGTCTGCCTCAATTCCTGCTGTTGCCAGAAGATGTTTCCTGCCCTTAACTATTATTTTCACAATGGCCTCTGGTCTCGTGGTGATTGTTTTTGGCAAATTCTGTGGCAAAAACATCCGCTCCAGGATGCTCAATGGGTCTCTCGCTCCTGAATCCCATTGCATCAAGAGTGCCATTCCAGGCTGGTTTTGACTGATCACAGCAACGTTAAGTGACAAGTCAGGATCATATCAGTGACTGTAGTTATTGACTGTCGTGTTTCCTGTCTTTTCTATCACTGGTATTTGCTGCCGGGACAGTTCCCGCGCACTGTCAGCCTCTGCTGAGCCTTTAGCAAAGGCGTTAGTGGCGCAAGAGCCTCATTCGTGACACCACATGTGGTCCGTGCCCATTGGATATCACCTGTCAGCTTCTGAACGTCTGTTCAATGAGCAATTTCTGGTTTAATTGCCACCTTCTGAGGATAAATGCGTGCCCTTGTGATAATGTGACCTAAACATTGCCAGGAGGCGTGCACTTGTACCTTCTCTGGCGCGATCACCAACCCGGAGATGCCCAACTGTCGCTTCACTGCTGGCACAATCTGATGCTGCTCCAGGTCTTTTCCTGCACTCAGGATGTCGTCCCTATAATGGTAAGATAAAACACGAGGGTATTTTTTGTGTACATTTCCTCAGTCCCACAGATCACACGACTTCTTTCACCAAGGTGTGAAAATGCTGGCCAAGCACTTTGACCTGACCACATGGGATGCTCAGGGTATCGTTTCCACATGCCCTGCATGCCAGAATCAAATCGGCCTAGGAGCAGGAGTCAATCCCAGGGGCCTGGCACCATGAGGAACATGGCAATGGGCTGTCACAGTCTGTGCTCCCTTTGGACGGTTTAAACCAATACATGTCACTATTGATACCTATTGGGCCATGGTTTGGGCCACAGCCTTAACGAGGGACAGGGCTCGAGGCGTCATAAGACACTGGAGGAGTTGCTTTGCAGTCCTTGGTGTTCCACGAGAGAGAAAACTGACAATGGCTGGGGATATAGAGCCAGTAGAACACGTGAGTTTCTGAACTTATGGGGTGTCAGACACACCACTGGGATCCCAGGGAACTCCACTGGTGAAGCCACAATCGAACGTATTCACCAAGCTCTAAAGGGGCTGATAGAGAAACAGAAAACGGGGGAAGAGGGGGTGAGCCCTCAAGACAGACTCATGAAAGCCCTTTCTACAGGGAATCATCTCAGAACTGTGGCAAAGCGGAATGAAGCACCAGCATTAACACACTTTGCCCAAATGAGTCGGGATTTGGAGCTTGCTGACAAACCTAAAGTTTGGTGTAAGAATCCCACTACTGGAGAGTGGCAAGGGCCTGCAGATCTGTTCCCGTGGGGAAGAGGCTGCGCTTGTGGCGTTACAGAGCAAGGTCCCCGGTGGATTCCAGCAACGTGGATCAAGGCACATCAACCAAAAGGCCTTAATGACTGTAAGAGCAATGGAGAAAACAATCTTGAGGAAAGAACCAAGTGATCCACCCTCAACCCATCACCCTGTTGAAATGGAAAACCTGTCAGCTGTGGCTGCTGCAAATTCCTCCAGCAATCTGCATCACATTCAAAGACCTGGAGAACTTCACAGGACGGCCAATGGAAACTTGAAAGCAGAAATGGTGTCTTTTCTACGGATGAAGAGATATTTCCAGCTCACAGATCAGCATGCTAAAGAAGTTAAACAAAAGTCTGAAAGTACATTCAGTGAAGAGAAACCTCAGTGGAAGCACAGAGAACTCATCCCTTGTCGCCAGTGTGCATCCCTCCTAGCAACACACAGCACATTGTGTTTGAGTTGATGGATTTCTGTGTTGTATTGTTCAGCAGTGGAGCTGTTATTGACCTTTTGTTGTAAACTCATGGCCATGGGTAACAATATTGATGTTTTCTTCTTGTACCTTTAATTTTGAAATGTGCTGCTGAAGGCTGGCTGGTTCACAAAAGAAAAAGGGGGGAACTGTAGGCACAAATGTGGCTTGGAGCAGCCAGCTTGAATAAAGATGGTAGGGACAAGTTAATGCAGCTGGCAAGCTTCTCCAATTATCACAAACAGGTGCTGCAAGGTGTTCAATTGGGCCCTGGTTGATCACATGGGCAGAAGCAGCATATAAGGAGGTAGCCAGCCAAGGAAGGGTGGCTTTGACTCAAGTCTGTTGGTTGTACTCTGTTGCCTGTGTACGTCTCTGCACGTGCATTACCCAGCTTCTCTACATCTTTGAATGAATACAGCCTGCACCACTACAATAGTTTGTGTTGGTCTGTGTAAGCTCCTCCCCTTCCTGACATTCCTGCCAGAGTCATCACCCAGATGCTATGCTTCCCCAGCTCATTTTCAGCCTCTTGTCTGGCAGTGTGTTCTGATGATGGAGCTGCTTGATCCTGCAGGGCTGCATCCACAGGGTGACTACAGCTCTGTGGGTAGTCAGTATCATCTGGACATGTCCTTTCCACTTTTCCTTCAATGGTCCTCAACTATTAAGTGAAATCAACTCAACAGACAAGTAAATAGAAATACATTCCATTCCAAGGGCTCCTGAAAGAAATCTTTGCTTTAAGAGCCATAGGAACCAAAGCTCACACTTCTGGACCCCTCCGTCATCATCTGCATTCAAGGTGTAGCTAAGGAAATGGCTGTGGCTGTGTAGATAGTCTGAACAAGACAAGGAGGAAGGTCAAAGGAACAGAGCAGAGCATTTCAGGGGACCTTGAAAGAAGAGAGAGTGGGTATCAACTATTTGAGGCCTATAGTCAAAAACAACTATGTGAAAATAGAGAAAGATCTTGAAAGCACACGGGAGAAATGCCCCTGTCAAACACTCCCTGTGGGGCTGGTTTTGCCTCCCTCTGGTTTTTCATGAATAATCTTACAATTAAGCTGGGAAATCACTGGGGATGTCTCTGTCTCTGGAGAATCTTGTCTCAGCAGCATGTGGGAGCATCCTTTGCGTGGTGAGTGGCCTTTGATAAGAAAGATCTCAGACTGCTCCACTCATGTCTGCTGGCAAAGAGGCACCGTTCGATTTGGTGTAGCTAAGCAACTCCTGAATGGCTCTGGCTGTGTACATGTTCTCATCAGAAAGCAAGGAGGAAGGGCAAAGCACCAGCGCAGAGGAGAGAAGGGTACCCACTATTTCAGGCCTATGGCCAAAGCCAACTCTGTGAAATCACAGCGACAGGGACTTCTCCCGTGGCCTTTAAAGATCTGTCAGACACTCCCTGTGGTGCTGGTTTTTCTCCCTCCATCTTTCCCATGACTAATCTTACAATTGAGCTGTGAAATCCTTGGGGATGTGTCTGTCTCGGGGAAATCTTGTCCCAGCAGCATGGGGAAGCATCCTCTGCATGGTGACAGGCCTTTGATAAGAGGGATGTCAGAGTGCTCCACTCACTCAGCTGCTGGCAGAGGCATCCTTGTCTTTGTGCAAATGCTCTCTGTTGACTCAGTAGTAGAGACAGTCGTTTGTCTCTTTGTCCAACTCCTGTTGCAGGAAATAAGTGGCCATGAAGGTTTCATCAAAGTCCAGGTTGTTCACGCTGGCTTCAGTGAGGAGCTGCTCCTGCTCCTGGCCATCCTGGAGCTGGTGGATGTGGAGCCCGTGTGCCATCAGCTCTGGCTCGTGTTCTGCGGGGCTGTTTGGTTCTGTGAGCTCCAGAAGTGGAGAGTCACGGTTCGAGATGGTGATGAAGCTGCTTTCTGAGTCAGAGTCACTGTCCACATTGCTGTTGAAGCTGGTTTTGGTGTCAAAGCCTCCACGTCGGTTGGTGTAGAAGAAGGCTTCCCAGTCCAAGTCCCCTTGCAGTGGCCCCAGCTCCGGCTGCTGCTCCTGGCTCAGCAGGGCAGGGCTGCAAAGCTGAGCCACCTTGGCCATTCCTGCAGGCGATGGCTTCTTGCGCTTCTGCCCTGCTTTGCCATCTGCTGCAGCCAGGGTCTGGTTGCTGGTGGCTTCTTCAAACTCCTTCAGCAGCTGCTGCAACTCCCTGTTGACACCGAGGATGGAAGTGTATGTGCCAGAGGAGGTGTCTGTGGTGGTGAGGCTCCCTGTGCCTTGCGGGGCTGTTGCAGGACAGGCTGCGTGGCTGTGTGCTGGGGGCATGCTCCGCCCTTTGCAGGCAATGTCTCTGCTCACTGTGGTGTCAAACCTTGTTTTCCTGTCAAGGTCTCCACGTGGGTTGGTTTTGAAGGTGTCTTTTCTGTCCAAGTCTGCTTTCAGTGCTTCCAGCTCCGGCTGCTGCTCCTGGCTCAGCAGGGCAGGGCTGCAAAGCCGAGACACCTTGGCCATTCCTGCAGGCGATGGCTTCTTGCGCTTCTGCCCGGATCTGCCATCCGCTGCAGTCAGAGACTCGTTGCTGGTGGTTTCTTCAAAGTCTTCAAGCAGCTGCTGCACATCCCTGTTGACACGGAGGATGGAAGTGTAGGTGCCAGAGGAGGTGTCTGTGGTGGCCAGGCTCCCTGTGCCTTGCGGGGCTGTTGCAGGACAGACCGTGTGGCTCTGTGCTGGGGGCATCCTGCTCTGTTTGCAGGTCCCACTCTTGAGCCTCTGGGCATATTCGGGGTGAAGCATCCAAAAGCCGCCTCTGCCTGTCTCCCCCTTCTCCTGGGGCACCCTGATGAAGCTCTTGTTCAAGGAGAGGTTGCGCCGGATGGATCTCTAGAGCCAGAAGAGAAGCAGCAAAGCAAAAGCAATGGTGAGTGTTGGGCTGGTGCTGCGGCACCGAGCTGCGTGGGGCTGGGGGAAAGGCACATTGTGGCCTGGGGGCAAAGAGAGGAGACAGCAATGTCAGGGCATCCTGGGCTCCATGGGCAGAAGAAGCTTTTGTGTGTCATGTGCAGAGCTTGGTTAGGAACATAGCCAAAAACAAAAGAAAGGAAAAGAAGAAAGAGGAAAGTGAAATGGAAAGGAAAGGAAAGGAAAGGAAAGGAAAGGAAAGGAAAGGAAAGGAAAGGAAAGGAAAGGAAAGGAAAGGAAAGGAAAGGAAAGGAAAGGAAAGGAAAGGAAAGGAAAGGAAAGGAAAGGAAAGGAAAGGAAAGGAAAGGAAAGGAAAGGAAAGGAAAGGAAAGGAAAGGAAAGGAAAGGAAAGGAAAGGAAAGGAAAGGAAAATAAGAGGGAAGGAAGGAAGGAAGGTGGAAAGAAAAAAAAAGGAAGACAGGAAAAAAAGGAAAAAAACCCCAAAAATGTTGAAAAACACACACACAAAAAAGAAAGAAAGAAAGAAAGAAAGAAAGAAAGAAAGAAAGAAAGATAGGAAGAAAGAAAGAAAGAATAAAGGGAATAAAGAGAAAGAAAGAAAAGAAAGTAAGAAAGAAGGAAACTAGGAAAGAAAGAAAGAAAGAAAGAAAGAAAGAAAGAAAGAAAGAAAGAAAGAAAGAAAGAAAAGAAAGAAAGAAAGAAAGAAAGAAAGAAAGAAAGAAAGGAAGGAAGAAAGTAAGGGAAAGAATGTAAGACAAGGAAAGAAAGAAAGGAAAGAATAAAAAGAAAGAAAGGAAGGAAAAAAGAAAAGAAGAAAGGAAGAGAGAAAGAAAGAATAAAAGAAAGAAAAAAGACAGAAAGAAAGAAAGGGAGAAAGAAAGAAAGAAAGAAGGAAAGAAAGGAAGAAAGAAAGAAAAGAAAGGAAGAAAGATAGGAAGAAAGAGAGATAGAAAGGGAGAAAAAAAGAAAGAAACAAACGAAAGGAAAGAAGAAAAGGAAGGAAGGAAGGAAGGAAGGAAGGAAGGAAGGAAGGAAGAAAGAAAGAAAGAAAGAAAGAAAGAAAGAAAGAAAGAAAGAAAGAAGGAAAGAGAAAGAAAGAAAGAAAGAGAGAGAGTAAGAAAGGAAGAAAGAAAAATAAAAGAAATTAAGGAAGAAAAAAGGAAGAAAGAAAGAAAACAAAAGGAAGAAAGGAAGAAAGAAAGAGAGGAAGAAGAAAAAAAGAAGAAAGGGAGAAAGAAAGAAAGAAAAGGAAAGAAAAGAAGAAAAGAAATAAAGAAGGAACGAAAGAAAGAAAGGAAGAAAGAAAGAAAAAAAAAAGAAAGTAAGAAAGAAGGAAAGAAAGAAAAAAGAAAGAATGAAAAAGTAAGAAGAAAGAAAGGAAGGAAGGAAGAGAGGAAAAACAAAATATAAAAAAATATAATTACAAACAAAGGAAGTGATAAAGATAAAGAAAGAAGGGGAGAAAGAACTTTAAAGGAAGAGAAAGAGAAAGAGAAAGAGAAAGAGAAAGAGAAAGAGAAAGAGAAAGAGAAAGAGAGAAAAGAAAGAAGGAGGGAAGAAAGGAAAAAACAAAATATGTAAAATTAAACAAAATCCCATTTGAAAAAAAAACTGAACAACAGAGGGAAAAAAAGAAGTGGAAACGAAGAGCAGGAGCACAGAAATCCCTGCAAACAGTCCAGGCTGTGCTCAGTGCACAGCCACAGCTGAACGGCACTGTACAATGGTCACACACTGCAGCTGATGTCTCTGCTCCCCATCTGCCCTCCTCAGCCCAAACTCCCTGCAGCCTGGGCTGCCTCTGTTCTTCCCTGGCTGCTTCACACCTTGAGCATTCCTGCCTGCAACAGCCCTCTGCAGAGAAGGGCTGGAAACCTTCCTGCCTTTGTTACTAAGCACAGTTGATGACGAGCACGGTGAGGATCCAGCCGTGAGTTGGAGGAGAAACCACCCCACTGGCACACAGCTCCTGTCCTGAATCCCTCCCGTAGGTGCCCCCAGCACAGGGGATGGGGAGGAACCAGGTGAGCCTGGAGAGGAACCAGCAGGTCCCCTTCTCCCTTCCCTTCCCTTCCCTTCCCTTCCCTTCCCTTCCCTTCCCTTCCCTTCCCTTCCCTTCCCTTCCCTTCCCTTCCCTTCCCTTCCCTTCCCTTCCCTTCCCTTCCCTTCCCTTCCCTGTGCGGGGCTTCAGGAGCTGCTGCACACCCCCCTGCCTGAGGACAAGGTGGCCACACCTGGGCAGGGGGTTGCAGGGTCGTGCCCAGCCCTGCCTGGAGCAGCCCCCAGGATGGTTGGCACGCTCTGGCTTTGGGCTGGCAGGAACACAAGGGGAAGGATGAGCCACCCGGGTCCCTCCTGCCCTGCCCCGGCCCACAGAGCCTCAGCCCCAAGCTGCTGCCCATCCCAGCCCCTCCTCAGCAGCTGCCCGTGCTGCTCTCCTCCCAGCAGCACCCAGCATCCCCGCAGGCCCTTCCCCTGCACGCTGGGGCTCTGCAAAGCCCTCCCCAGCCCTGTGGGCACAGGGGCTCAAAGGCAAGAGCTCTGCCAGGCTCCTACCTGCCAGCTGGGATCAGCGTGTCGGAAGTAGCTGAAGTTGTCCCTGATCCACTTGTAGATGTCAGAGAGGGAGATGCTGGGCTTCTGGCTGGCTTCCATGGCCATGCAGATGAGGCTGGCGTAGGTGTAGGGTGGCCTGACAGAAGGGTTGCTCCTGTGGCCAGTGTCCTGTGCGAGCTCAGGGCTCAGCACCGTTCTGGAGGCTGAGGAGGAGATGGGCTGGCAGGGGGAGTGGGACAGAGCCCCGCAGGCGGGCTCAGCAGCCAGGGCTGAGCACGGGGCAGCCAAAGTGGAGCAGCGCTGAGAGCTGGGGGGGTCAGGGCCGCCCAGGCAGCAGGAGGACTTGGCCAAGCTGGTGTTGGCCAAGGAAAAGTCCTTCAGCCACAGGAGACTGGTCAGATTGTCGTCTGAGTCCTCCAAGCTGAAGCTCCTCCCTGCCGCAGTGGCTTCCCAGTCACTGCTGGAGCTGCCTTGAGCCATGTCTGGGCGTGCTGGCTGCTCCTCCATTCCCCGAGCCCACGGGAAGGGAAGGGAAGGGAAGGGAAGGGAAGGGAAGGGAAGGGAAGGGAAGGGAAGGGAAGGGAAGGGAAGGGAAGGGAAGGGAAGGGAAGGGAAGGGAAGGGAAGGGAAGGGAAGGGAAGGGAAGGGAAGGGAAGGGAAGGGAAGGGAAGGGAAGGGAAGGGAAGGGAAGGGAAGGGAAGGGAAGGGAAGGAGACCCGGGGCAGCCGCTGCACGGGCGAGAGGCAGCGGGCTGAGGCTCCCCGAGGCTCCGCGGCTGTTTTCTCTCGGCTCGAAAGCCGCAGCGCCGGCGTGTGTGAGGCAGAAGGCAGCGGGCAGCGAGCAGCCCGAGCAGCCGGCTGTGAGTGCGGCCCCGCTCCCGGCCGAGCCCCCGCAGCCGCGCACCGGTCCCGGCCCGAGCCGCGCGGCCGCGGTTCAAAAGACGCCGCAGGCGCGGGACGGGGCCGGCGCTGCCCCGCGCACACACAAACGGCCTTTTCTGCCCCGACACGAGGCTCGGGGCGGCCACAGCCCGTGCCCGGCCCCGCGCCGGCAGCACACGCGGCCCGGGACGCTTCTGCTCGGCTTCTCCGGCCGCAGACGAACGAGCCCGAGCCGCCGCTTCCCGCCCCGCCGGCGGCTGCGCTCCCTCAGCGGCAGGAGCTGTCCCTGCCGGAGCTCTCCTGAAGCCGGCGAGGGCCGGAGCGCGGCCTCCGGCGCGGCCCTGGGCTCTTCCGAGCAGCCGGGGACAAAGCACTTGAGGCCCCGCTGCTGCCGTCCCCGTGCCGCCCCTTCACGGGCTCTGGCACCCGCCAGCCTTCCCCCACCGCTGCCCCGGGCTGCCCCACACCGCTCTCTGCAGAGCTTTGCAGCCAAGAAGATATTCTCTCCGCTCTGGTACAGCCCTGTCTGGGTGATGCACCATTGCCAAGAGGTTACAATACGTAGCAAGAACACAATACAAGACAGCTCCCACAGCACAGTAAATCCATCAGCAACAGAATGAGACTCACAGTTATTATTTGGGCCATCATGTTCCCAGGCCCCTTCATCCTTTGCACAAAGTCATGCAGCCAGCTTAGCAAAGCTATCAAGGTTAGAGCCCAGCTCAGAGCCAGGGTTAGCAGCAGCGTGTTCCCAAACATTGGGAAGTGAGAGATAAGCTGCATTACAGCAAGGCTCCCAGACCAGCACAGGAGCTTTGCACTCAGGAGCTTACTACAATGACAATGCATGTGCTGTAAAACTGCTGTTATCTTGCCCCATCTTGGGCACTAACAAGGTGTGTGGTGGTTTGACCCTGGGGATTTTTGGGAAGCAAAGTTTGGTTAAACAAAGTTTGGGGAAGCAAAAGCTTGAAGAAGAAAAAGATTGGGGAAGCTAAGTTTGGGGAAGCAAAATGTGGGGAAGCCACAGTTTGGGGAAGCAAAGGAAAAGGAAAGTAAGTGGATGAAAGAAAAGCAAAGCAAAGCTTGAGCAAGCAAAGTAAAGCAAAGCAGAGTTTGGGGAAGCAACACTGAGGGAAGCAAAAGTTTGGGGAAGCAAAGTTTGGATAAGCAAAGCAAAGCTTGGGCAAGCAAAGCAGAAGTTTGGAGAAGCAAAAGTTTGTGGTATCAAAAGTTTGTGGTAACAAAGTTTGGGGAAGTAAAACCTTGGTTAAGCAAAACCTCGGGGAAGTAAAAGCTTGGGAAGCAAAAGTTTGGGGAAACAAAAGTTTGGGAAAGTAAAAGTTTGAGGAAGAAAAAGTTTGAGGAAGCAAAGCAAAGTTTAGGGAAGGAAAG
Source organism: Colius striatus (assembly GCF_028858725.1). Taxonomy (NCBI): domain Eukaryota; kingdom Metazoa; phylum Chordata; class Aves; order Coliiformes; family Coliidae; genus Colius; species Colius striatus. Next base: position 1,099,810 of record NC_084768.1, read on the forward strand.
CAAAGCAAAGTTTCAGGAAGCAAAGAAAAGCAAAGTTTGGGGGAACAAAAGTTTGGGGAAGCAAAAGCTTGGGGAAGCAAAGTTGAGGGAAGCAAAAGCTTGGGGAAGCAAAGCAAAGGTTGGGGAAGGAAAGCAATGCTTGGGAAAGCAAAGCAAAATTTGGGGGAGGAAAGCAAAGGAAAGCAAGTGGATGAAAGAATAAAAAGAATATGGCAGAGAAGTAAATCAAAGCAAAGCAAAGCAAGGAAAAGCAAAGGAAAGGCAAAGGGAAGGAGCAAATAGAGAGAAAAGAGAAAAGAAATGGGAAGAAAACAATCCCCAGTGATGAAGGAAGTAAGGAAAACACCAAGCAGTAGTAAAGGGAACGAAACAGGCACAGAAAGAGCAATGAAAACTCCATGGGTGTTTGGGAACTGAGGAAAAAAAGTGATGGAACGGGGAAAGAGACGAAAATGGATGAAACGCTTTCTGCCTCACACGCTCACGGCACTGCAGACACACAGCCTGGCTGAACTCAGCATTCAAGGCAGCTCTTCAAGGCACAGAAATCATGCATTATTAGATAAAACCCATTTTACTCTTTCCTTGAGCTTATGCCAGGGAACAAACAGCAAGTGCTGTTCTCCTCAACTCCCCAGGGGAACCCACAGCCCAGCCCAAACTCGTGACGTGGCTGGACTGCTCCCCTGGGCAGCCGTGCAGCTTGTGTCCACACTGAGCAGCAGCAGCAGAATGAACCAGAGCTCGAGGAACACCACAGGGCAAGTGTCACCCAGACACTTGCAGTTTTAGGACTAAGCCAAAACAGGGCAACGAGAGAAGATTTAAGAAATGTGAAGAAAATGGCCATGTAAGATTTGTCCAAGTCACTCTCCCTCATCTTGAGCTCTGCAATTGAGAGAAACAAAGCCAAGCAAAATCCCCCACACAGCGCCACTCAATGCACTGACCACAGGATTGGCCTTTCTCACCCGCTCTTCCTGAGAGGTGTTTTTGCCCAGGTTATTGAAGGCATTTGCCACTTGGGCCAGATCACCTGATGGTAACAGCAGGAGGTTGATCATTATGGCAAAGTCACTGACAAACCTCTTAAACTCCTGGAACCTTTTGGCTTGCAGACTTCTTTCACAATGGCCTCTGCCTTCTCCCCCAGGCTATTGTTTGCTTGCATCTCTTCCAGAAGAGTCTCTCGTGCTTCCCTCAGCATCCACAGCTCCCTCCCAATGGTGTCAACGTGATCTTGCTGTGGAAAAGAAAGAGGATGAGAATTGATCAGCCCTGCTACAGCGTTTTGCACCACTTCTGAAAGTCATGACAAGAAATCTAGCTATTTAGTGCCCTGAAACTCCCACGGGGCTTTGACAGTGAGTGCATTACAAGTACAGCTATGTCTAAGGCCGATGTCTCTGCATTCAAACGTAGCTCTGTGATGCCAACCTTGAGAGCTGTGTTAAAGCAGTTTACCTTTGTGGCAAAAGACAAAGGGCTCCCACTGCTCAGCAAAGCTTTCCTGCCTCTTCTTTGAGCAGCTCCAAAGCCTGCTGTGGGACAGCCTCCAGTACAGTGCATCCTTTCTCTCCAAGGGCCAGGTCCGTGACACCTTCCTGAGGACTGACACTTAGGAAGCTGAACTAGGAAACCAATGCTGTCTTCTTCACGTGACACAGCTGAAGCCAGGGCACTGCATAGCTTGTCCTTACTCTGCATAACGTTAGCATCTCTGCAACAGCAATCCTCCCACTCTCAGAAAATCTGAGCATTAACACTGCCTGGCCACGTTTCTGTCAGGAAATCATAATCCCCGTGGCACAGGAGAGGCAACAGAATCCACTGCTGCACGGCACAAAGCAGCCCCATGGGAAGCTGTGCAAAGTGGCTCTGCCAAGGGACCAAACAAGCAGCCAGGTGAACAGACCACCTCCTCTGCAGCGTGTCAGGGATTCTCTAGCAGAATCCCCCATGAGCTGGCACCACGTGCCCTGGCCTAGAAAACACACCTCAGGTGCATCACCAGCAGAACCAGAGCGAGAGCCCAGATCTCCTCCCTCAGGACCCCTCTGTGCTCTGGCCACCTCCCTGCACGTGGGCACGAGCTCTTGTTTCTGATGTGCCCATCAGCTTTCACTTGTGCACAAGGGCTGAAAGTCAGTTCAGCTAGCTGTCTACCCTAACAAGAGACGAGTCACACCCTACAAATGCCTCGTTCATTACATGTAGATGCCTATGTGTTGTTCAGCTGATTTCAGGTAAGAAAACTTCCCAAAGCCTTCTCTAAACAGACACCTCTTAGTGCAGTTTCCACATGAAAACTGCATCCTCTAAAACAGCCCTCATCTCACAGTGCCCCTCTGTGGGGTGGTTTTGGGAAACATTCTTCATGCCATTCTTTAGGACTCTGCTCTTTAAATGCAAATCTGATTACAAGCCTTCATGATGACTGGGAAATACACTGACAGCAGCTGCTGCTCTCCAACACCACTGAAGAGTCACTGACAGCTTCTTTTGGGAACAAAATACCCAAACCCTACAAAAACCCTACAAAAAGTCTTCACAGAGAGCAGCTACACACTAAACATTTAGCAGCCTTTCTGACAGCACAAGTTCAACACATGAATTATCAGGATTGGTTTTTCTCCCTGTGTTACAGTCAATATCTAAGGAGCCAGAAGAGCTCCAGGCTGCATCTTGGGACTGTCAGATGAATCATTTATCGCTGTGAATCCTGTGTCAGTAAACAAGAAAACAACCAAACCTCATCTGGGCTCCCCAGCGGCAGAGGGACAGGGAACTGCTGGAGAGAGGCCAGTGCAGGGCCACCAAGATGCTGAGGGGACTGGAGCATCTTCCTTCTGAGGAAAGGCTGCGGGACCTGGGGCTGTTCAGTCTGGAGAAGAGAAGGCTGAGGGGGAATCTCATTCATAGTTACAAATATCTGAATGGTGGGTGTCAGGAGGTTTGGGCAGCACTTGTTTCTGTTGTATCCAGCAACAGGACAAGGGGTGATGGGATGAAGCTGGAACACAACAAGTTCCATTCAAACACAGGGAAAACTGTTTCACAGTGTTTCAGTGAGGGAGCCCTGGCCCAGGCTGCCCAGGGAGGGTGTGGAGGCTCCTTCCTTGGAGGGCTTCAAGACCCACCTGGACACATTCCTGTGTGACCTGATCGAGGTGGGAGCTGCTTCTGTAGTGGGGTTGGGCTGGATGAGCTCTAAAGGTCCCTTCCAACCCCACCATGCTGTGACCCTGTGATTCTATGACTTTCCCAGTATTTCTGGCTGCTCTGACTGGCCACACAGAAAGCAGCTCAGCACAGAGCTGCTCAGGTGGTTCACTGCTTGGCAAGCTCTGTGTCAATTCCTCTGCTTTCAGCTCACCACCCCGTTTCACATGAAGTTGAGGCCTAAACTCAGAGTGAACTTGGTGTTCCTCCATTATTTTTTACACCATTCAGGAGCTGCTGAGCCTCACTACAAAAAGCACTCTGTAACATCTGTCTGGGTTTTAGCGTTGTGGTGAAGCTGCGCTAAACTCAGCCCATGAGACACACACATTCCACTCCTGCTCGCTGCGGGTACCGGGCTCGTTTCACAAGTTCATGGCAAAGAAAACATAATGCACTGGAAAGAGAAGAAAACAGCAAAGTGACCCAAGTGATGGCTCCCTGTGAAATGCCTGAACTTGTTTCAAAGGGGAAAAACATTCACCAGACGTTTCTAATGTGCAGAGCAGAGAATGACAAGTGTGACAGTCCTTCTGCAGTGGGATGCAGTTCAGCTCTCTGGTAACAGAACGGGCTGATTTCCAGGAATCAAGGAGCAGGTTCTGGGCGTGAGTCTCCTTGAACAGAACTGCAGCCAGAAAGTGTGCCAGGGAGTGCTCAGGTTCCTACTGATCCCCTGTTCAGCTATTGCCAGGTATTGCTGGGCCAAGTTCTAGAGCCTGGCTGTTGTAGAAAGGTGCCTTGAGCCCCTTCCCAAGAGTTGGACGTGTTTTCTGACAAGATGCAAGGTAAAAGCCCACTGCCCTGAGCGCTGGCATCCTACAGTCTGTGGGGCTGCAGGGACAGAAGCAAGCAGCAACATGTGTGTGCCAATGGCACGTACCTCCAGAGAAGATGACGCAGGAGCTCTGCTGAAAGCTCTTCATGAAATACTTGTCCTGTTTCCATGATCAGGGGTGTGTACTGGAGCTGGGGCAGTGGAGGGAGGAGCCTCTGAAGGGTAAACAGGATTTTGCTGTTCACAAACATCTGAGGCTGTTTTCAGTGTGCTGTTTAGTATGGCTGCAGGTGTGGATTATTGCCTTCTTCTCTCTCTCTGTACACTCAGACACACACAGTGAACAGCCAAAAGATTTTATACCAGTCTTAGAACAATGCAGGGAAAAACTACCATCTGGCCTGAGCTGGAGTGGGATGTCTGCAGACAACAAATGATTTATGAAGGACGTTCAGAATTAGCTTGTGGACCAGAGCTGAGTCCAATGATCTCCTTGGTTCTGCTAGTCACACTCCTTCTGACACAAGCCAGGATGCCGTTGTCCTTCTTGGCCACTTGGCCATGCTGCTGGCTCATGTGCAGCTGCTGTTGATCAAGCTCCCCAGGCCCTTTCTCTCCAGCAGCTTTCCAGCCCCTCTACCCCAGCCTGGAGCACTGTCTGGGGGTGTTGTGGCTGATGTGCAGGACCCAGCCCTGAGCCTTGTTGAACCTCATCCCATTGCACTTAGCCCATGGCTCCAGCCTGGCCAGGGCCCACTGAAGCTGCTTCCTGCCCTCACACAGATCTACACACCCACCCAGCTTGCTCAGGTAGGATCATAGAATCACAGCATGCTGGGGGTTGGAAGGGACCTTTAGAGACCATCCGGCCCAATCCCTTGCAGAAGCAGCTCCCACCTAGATCAGGGCACACAGGAACGTGTCCAGGCTGGTCTTGAAGAGCTCCAGGGAAGGAGCCTCCACACTCTCCCTGGGCAGCCTGGGCCAGATCCTGAAAGGATCGTCCTACTCACTGAGGGTGCACTCGAGAGTCAGGAACAAAAGCCTCCACAGAGTGAAGGGATGTGTGTCCCTGTAATAGCTGTCAATCCTAAAATCAACCCAGAGACAGATACATGGGCACATCCCACTAAACACTGATATGAAGGACTGGTCACTCAGAGCAGCTGCATTTAAAGACCTTGAGTGTTAACAGCCACCTGGAAAGGGAGGCAGTGCTGGGAAACAGAGGTGTGAGCTGAATGGGCTAGATTGCCTGCAAGGAGCTGTCAGCTTCTCTGGCAACAGATCATGGCCAGTTCAGCCTCACCCCACTGAGCCTTGCTTGGGGAGATGTAAATGAACATTTCCTTCCCTTCCAGCTGTTTGCAAACAGACTTTCCTCACAAGCCCCTTCCACCCAAGCCACGGTGCTACTTTGCTCAGGAACTTGTTGGCCTCTAAAGAGCCAGCAGGAACATTTGTCTGATGACACGTTGGGCACTAATGTTCCTCAGACTCCAGCAGTGCTCTTCTCATGCCTGTGAAGAGTTAGAACCACCAAAATAGCTTTGAGCCCAACTGAGGAAAGGTTTAGGGTTCTAATCAATTCCAAAAGCCTGTCTCTGATTAAGGGGTGAGTTTGGCCTTGAGCTGAGAGCGTGAAGCTAGAAATGTCCAATCGCCTCAAACGTTCCCTTGTCTGCAGCCAATGACTCCACAGCTTTGCTCTGTCCCTCCTGGACCATTTGCAGATGTCAGTGGGCTGTGTCCTCAGGTTTTGACTCGCCTTCTTTCCACTCTCTAGTAGAGTGAGAAGTCACCAAGCTCAAGGTTCATCCTCAAAGCCACCAGTAGGTTTGAGCTCGGCAGGTTTTAACCTGCTCTCCTGTGGAGAAGAATGTGGATGAAATGCCTGACTGTCTGTCTGTGGCAGAGCACAGCAAGCGACCAGAGCTGGCTGAACAGTCTCGTGGGAAGAAAAGGCCTGTGAGCAGTCTAAATGCCTTCAGTATCTACCCTGGAATTCACCTGCACAACTCTGCACTCTCCTGAGACTCCTTCTGCCTGTAGACATCCTCTAAGTAGATACATTAAAAGCCAACAGAGAGCTCGCTCCCTCTCTTTTCTCTTTTGCATGAGAAGAGCCCTTTCCTACTCCAAGTGTACTTCAGTTTTCAATACAACAGGTAAGAAAGTTCTTTTGTCATCTCCTCTTTCAGCTTTCACAAGGTGAGACGTGATGTTTGGAGTTAACAAACATGGCTGTAACACTTACAGTAGTCGCAGTAACTGTTTCTACAGCAGGGAATAACAGCTGCGTCCCTGATTAACTCTTTACAGAGGGGACATAAGAGCTGCTCGGGAATCAGAACAGCTGAGGAGGAGGAGGATGATGGCTCCTGTGGCAAGAAGGGAGGTTTTTCATCCTTTTTTGAAGCAAAAGCTGCCCTGGAGGAACAGTGGGGAAAGAAAAACGAAAACATTAAAGATGGGGAAAGGAAAACTCATCCTCTCAGACTAGTAAAATCCTTTCTTGACAGCTAGAAATCCACGGCATGAATCCCACCTCTGCTCTGGCAGGGGGTCAGTGCAGAATGCAGGCTCATGAGAAGTTCAGTCTCCAAGTAATTGCATTTTAGAAAAGGAAGAAACAGCTGCTGCAAAAGGAGGCCTGTGACAGAAACCCACAAGGGCTCCCGTCCCTTTTTCACACAGCCACTCTTGTCAGCACACAGCAGTATCTCTGCAGATCAGAGCAACAGCACAACTTCAGCCTGTTTCACACCTGGGATCTGATCAAAGGCAGAGCGGGAGGAAATCTCCAGCCAACAGCCAGCGGTTACATTTGGCCAGAGGCCTTTGAAACATCAACCAGAGGCAAAAGGAGCTTTCCAAGACAAGGACTCCCCAGTAAACAGCACTGAACTCTTTGGCAGAAATGCAGACTCCTGGCACACCACCAGATGAAGCAACTTCCAGGGCAGGAACGGTAGGAGAGCACCGTTTTCATATTCGAAAGGAGGGCAGATTGGAAGGGGAAGATCCAGTGACACTGCTGCCTCCCTCCCAAGGACAGATGCTGGCCAGCCTGGCTGCTCTGCCTCACACACGCACACACGGCTCCTCTCGCTCACTTTTGGGCCAGTGCAATCGATGCCACACTTACGCATTAGTGGCTGTGATGGCGTATTTCCCATCTCTTGTCAGCATCGCGCCCTCCGTTTTGGGATCACACAGCTCCACCATGAAACTCCTGTGAGCACTCTTGGGCACTCAAACCCCTTGCTTCTGCTGATGCATTATACCTAAAGACCTGTGCAACTAATCCACTTTCCCTCCAAGTGGACTGAAGCTACGTGCAGAAAATAATCACACTGTCCAGTCTCTGTCAGATGATTTTTGGGCTCCAGACCATCTGAAGGAGAAGCCGTTCAAAGCACATGCCACTGAGATGTAGGCAAGCGTCGCTCTTTCCATTTTGCAGCATGACAAGGACCCACAACTTCAGAGTCAGGGCAGGTGGTTTTGCTTGCTGCAATTTGGCTTCAGACACAGAAGCATTCAAAGAGATGCAGCTTCTCACAGGTCAGAGTAAGGAGTAGTTTGGAGCTGCTTTACCTCCTGGTCCCATCTGTTTCAGAATGATTCACATTGTCTCCAAAGCCTCAGGGTGCACATCCCTTGGAGAGCTTTTACCCAAGTCCAGAGCTGACAGACAACTACATTCTTTTTAACAACTGGGTCAGCTTCCAGGGCCAAATTAACAAACCCTCTGAGCAGCAGGAAGCAGCTTCTGAAGTGCTGCTGCTTTGTGCCCAGCAGCTGCGGAACACGGCAGTGTCACGTGGAGCCTGAGAAGGTCCTCGCCTGCTGTCTGCCCAAACTCTGGCAACCACAGGGTAAAGAAAGCACTTGAGCTATTACGACTGAGGCTAAGGTTTTGCTCACATGACAAGAGTTATCCTGCCCTGGGTCACAGTATGAGATGTAAAAATACGAGGCAAACACTTTTTCTTTGCAGTATGTGACAGGAATATCGAGATCTACCTTAACCAGCTGCTCCAGAGGAAGCCGTGGAGAAGCATCAGTCACCTGACGGGCCTCAGCAGTCTGTTCATAAGGAAAGAAACGTTACCTTGAGGCTGACAAGGGGATCCCTTCTGCCTGTCTTTCCAAACTGGGAACTGCCCTTTGCAGGATGGGACCAAACTTTCACACACAGTAAAGTTATAAAAGCACTTGAAATTAGTACACACGACAGCTCTGTTCACAGGACAACAATGATCCAGCTCTAGATTTTAAAATAGGAAGCAAACACTTCTTTTTCAGTATTTGACAAGAAAATCTATTTCTATCTCCATAAGCTGCTCCACAGAAAGAGACACGGAAGAGTCATCAGTCTGTTCCAAAACAAGCAAACACATACTCCAGTTTTACAATGCAAAGGTGGCAATAGGGAACCTCTGCTGCAGGCTGAAAGCCGACACTGGCCTCTGAGTGTCTCTGGAAGAGCCATTTCCCACCCCAAGTCAGTTGCATTTGTCACAAGCCAAGTGCAAACTTACGAGAGCTTCAGAGGGCTGATGTGGTTCATGACAAGAAGCTAAAATAACCAAACCTGCCTGAGACTGACTCATTGCTCCAGACTATCTCACACAGGGACCCTTGTCAAATGCTCACCACAGCTTCAAAGCCAAAGGGGTAAGGAAGCTGCAGTGTTTCACTGGGGAGACCGAGAGAGGACTTGGAAAGAGCGATGCAGGGCTTCCGCCCTCCCTGGGGCTCCCCAAAAGGGAATGAATGGGTTTGCTTTGTCTGTCTTTTCAAGTTCCTTCAGTTGCTCCACACTAACCCTGAGCCTCCAAGACTTTTCCTGCTTGGTATTTTTTTGAGATGGCTGTGAGAGCTGATGGGAAGATGCTCCTTAACAGGGAAGGCACAGATGCCAGGGAACACAACAGGCTAGAAGAATGTTCACCTTACTGATGAACGTGGCATTTGTGCCTTTACACCTGCTCATAAACAAAGAGAAAAAGAACTGTTTCCAAGAAATAAAAGCCATCTGAATTAGATCAATACTAGCAGTGGTTCTGCAGTGGTTTGGAGTTACTTTTTCAAAAGCCATTGGGCAGAAAAACCCAAAACTGTTTAAAACAAAACAAAAAGCTACCTGATACAGTGTGAAAACGGCAAAAGCTACACACCAAACAATGTGAACTGCAAGAAACAGCAAGCACACAACAACCTGTACAAACACCCCTCCTGCCGGCCACAGAGAGATGTAGAACACAGCAGCAGGTTCAGCTGTGCAAACCCGGAACCGACACAGCCCCAAAGCCAGCACAGCCCAGCTGTGCAACACCAGGTCCCACAGCCCCAAAGCCAGCACAGCCCAGCTGTGCAACACCAGGTCCCACAGCCCCAAAGCCAGCACAGCCCAGCTGTGCAACACCAGGTCCCACAGCCCCAAAGCCAGCACAGCCCAGCTGTGCAACACCAGGTCCCACAGGAAACCTTCTGGCAACTTCAAAGGAAACACAGCGCACCGCTGGGCACACACACACACATCAGAGGCTCACCCTACAGCCGTGCAAGTGATGGCAACAGGCAGTTTGGGCTCTGCTGAGCCAAACACACTGTGCTTACAGCAGAGACTGTGTTTTAATGGAAAATACACCAAGTCAATCTTTGGACCATTAATACAAGGCTGGAGTGCTTAGAATTCAGTGCCATGTGCAGAAAAGGTAGGAGATTGTGATTTTCCTTACCACTTCTGCTGTTCTGCTCACTGGCTCAGTTGGATTTCTAGAAGAAGAAAGAAAAGGGATCAGAACTTAAAACAAAGCACTTGCCCCCAGCACAAAGCAGGGAAAACAGAGTCTCCAGCCTGAACATCAAAGCCTTGTGTTCTGAGAGCCCAGTGAGTGTGGAAATGCATCTGTGCACATCAACTGCTCTCTCTCGCTGCATTCACTGCAGCTAAAACCCCCCAAAGCCCCATTTCTGCTTTGTCAGCCACTGCTCTGAGACTGACAGGTCGAGAGCAGAACAGTGCAAGAGCAACTCCGCAGGTATTTTGTCTCTGCTGCCTGAGGATCACAAGGGTGAAGGCTGTGCTGCACTTCTGTGCTCTTAAGCAATCAGCCACAACACAGGAAGACAACTTTAGGCGATCTGTATATCCCTGGTACTGCCAACGGGAACCAGAGACGGGACTTGACTTTCTGAGCAAGAGCAGGGGTCGACTGGACACTGGGAAGTGTGAGTTACTTGAGGGGAAAAATCAGTGAGTGAGATTCCACTCGCTGACTGATCGGTGTCTGCGTGCTGCTGGCCACGAGTGACACGCTGCAACTCATCAGGCTGCTGTCCTGAGAACCAACACGAACAAGCCCAAGGGCATCAGCTGAAAGGTTCCCATTGCTGTGCTTTGAACCCTTCGTCTCAGCAGGCCTATAAATGTAACTCTGCTTTGGGTCAGATACATTAAAATCTACCCCATGGTAACAAAAGCCAGGAGCAGCTGCAACCAGAAAGGTACCATCTGAATGCCTCTGCTCTTTAGAGGGACCAGGACAGGCTGGAGCAATGGGCCCAGGGGCTGAAAATGCTGCCCAAAGGGAAAGGCCCTGGGGGGGTTATTTGACAGCCCTCTCAGTGTGCCCAGGTGGCCAATGGCTTCCTGGCTTGGACCAGCCATCGTGGTCAGCAGCACCAGGGCAGGAAGGCCGCATCTCCAATACTGTGCCCAGTTCTGGGCCCCTCACTACAAGAAGGACATCGAGGTGCTGGAGTGTGTCCAGAGATGGACAACAAAGCTGCTGAAGGGTCTGGACAACAAGTCTGATGGGGACAGACTGATGGAGCTGGGCATGTTCAGCCTAGAGAAGAGGAGGCTGAGAGGAGACATGAGCACTCACTCTGTACAACTGCCTGGAGGGGAGCTGTAGTGAGGTAGGAGTTGGTCTCTTCTCTCTAGGAATAAATGACAGGACATGAGGAAATACGTTCAAAATTCTCCCAGGGTAAGTTTAGATTGGCCATTAAGGAAGAACTTTTTTCCCTGAGAGGGTTATTAAGCATTGGAACGGGCTGCCCAGGGAGCTGGTGGAGTCCCATCCCTGGAGACGTTCAAAAGACACACAGAGGAGGTGCTGAGGGACAGGGGGTAGTTTAGTGATGAGCCTGGCAGTGTGAGGTGAGGGGTGTGACTCAATCATCTTCAAGGTCTTTTCTGAGCACAACAATTCTCTGATTCTCTGATTCTAAATGAAAGCACATCACAACCTGTGCAAACATACCTGTTACACACAGAGGTAGAACACAGCACCAAGCTCAGCTTGTAGACCTGAAACCTACATGACCTCCAAACCATCACAGGTCACCTGTCCAGATGCTACAGGCCATGTCCTGGCATGTTCCTAGGAAATACAGAGCATCACTAGGCACAGACACCAAGGGTCACATCAGAGCCGTGCAAGTGATGGCAGCACACAGTTTGTACTGCACTGAATCACACACACTGTGTTTACAACATGTACAAGGTTTTACTGGAAGATAGATTAAGTCAATGTTTGGAAGATTAATACAAGGCTGCAGTGTTCAGAACTAACTGCAGTGTGTACAAAAACAGTGGGAGATGGTGTCTTTACTTACAACTTTTGATGTACCATTTACTGGCTCAGTTGGACCTCTTTAAGGGGGCTGGAAAACATGACCAAGTCAACAATGCTCGTGTGGCTGAGACAGAACTGGACTGTACAAATACATCCATGGCAGCAACACTACTGGAGCCAGGAATGCAGTGGAATAGCTGTCACTGTAACCAAGACACCTGATTCTCTCCCCTCCATAAAGCTCAGGGATACAGAATTCAACCTGGAGCATAGAGTCAATTTAGGAGAAAAACAGACTTGGAAAGAGAACTCATTGCATTTGCTGATGTGATCAACTGGTTGCAGAGCTTCACATTGGGGAAGGATTAACTATCCCTTCATCCCACTCCACACCACAGGCAATGCCCTGCAGGGTATTGCTCTTTTTCTCCAGCCTGGAATGGACATTGTTTTTAGGAAAAGAAGAACAGTTGCTTACAAATGAAGTTGTTGTTGGCATGTTTTTGCTCTTTCCTCTATCACTTGGACACAAAACCCCCAGTTGGAGGTTTCAGAATGCAAGAAATAGTCAAATACTGAGAATTAGACTGAGAATCAGAGATGGGAACAAATCAGGTGTTTACACTACACTGGGTGTTTGTCTTTGCTCTAAAAGCAGTAACAGCAAACACAGAGAATAAGGAACCTCTCAGCGTAGAGGAAACAGCATCTGCAACTTGGGTCTCAGAAAAAAACAACCTCAAGAGCCAAGCCCAAGACAAGCATCTTAAAAGTTGCCATTGTTGCAGCTGGAACCCCCGTGTCCCAGCAGGCCTAAAAGCAAGTCTGCCTTGTGACAGGTACATGAACATCTGCCCCATGCCGACACAAATGCACAGCAGTTTTGACAGGAAAGATACAGCCTGAAAGCCCTGTAAGCTCATAGAACAGGCGACCACCCTGAAACCTCCACAAGGAGCACAATGCTGTAATGACACTTCCTTCTGTGATGCTGGTGGCTTTCACTCCTCCCACGGGGATTCTTCTCCCAGCCCCGAGGAGTTGGTGGGTCCCAGCCGGCAGCCGGCGCCGGGGCCCGTCAGGGTGCAGCAGCCGCAGAAACGCTCCTGAGCCTCGGGGCTGGCACCAGCTGGGGCTTGGCTGGGGACACCAGGCAGGGGTGGCCCTGACACCCTGCCCATGTACCTGGCCGTGGCACCTGGGAACCTGCTCCTCTGCCCAGCCCTCTCATGGGATGGCAAAAGCAGCTCCATCAGCCCTGGCATGGTGCTGAGACATCTCTTGATGGGTGAGTCTGGAACCATCAGGCCTGGAAAGAGGAGAGCTTGCCCAGAACTCAGCTGCTCTCAGTTTTTGGCAGGCAGGCTGGGTTTTTGAGCTGCCTGGTGCTGCCACTGCTGGGGAGCACCCAGGAATCAGCCTGTAGCTGCTGTGGAGTGAGGGCAGCAGGAGTGAGCGGGGCTGTGTGCAGCTATTGAACAGGTTCAGCCTTTAAAGGTGTCCCCCCTGGGAAGCCTGCTTCCTTCTTCCTGCCAGGTGGTGTTTAGAACATAGACAGTTGCTTTTTGAAAGCAAAACCATCACACAAAAGCAAAGCCTGGCTGGGTGATTTCCCTTCCCCAGGGCTGGCCACTGGACAAGGTGCTGGTCGGCAGCACTCTCAGGTTGCAGGGCTGGGCCCAGGACAGGCCTTTTGCGGGCACCACATTTCTGGAGGCTCCTGCTAATGCAGTTCCTGGGCAGTGCTCAGGGAATGAGAGCAGTTGTCCGTAATTGCTAGCTTTGGTCCCTCCCCATCGGTTCTGGCTCCCTGCCCTCATCTGTTACTTCCTCCCTGTCTATCTTTACCTCACCACTGGTTTTTCTTTCTCTGTAGGACTCCTTGTCTGTATTTTCTAACCCCTCCCTGTGTGTCCTACATCCTGTTGCTATTTTTCTCCTCTCCTGCTCCCTGTCCTTTGCCTTTTTCTATCACCATGTTGTGATTCCTGGCCTTATTTTCCCTCTCCCCCACAGCCTGTCCCCACTTTCCTGCCCATCTCTCTTGCTCAGCTGGCTGGAACTTCTCTCTGGGCCTCCATCCTGCTCCTCACCCCCTTTTAGCTCTTCCTCTGACTCTCTCAGCCCATCGCTGTTCCACCCTCCTGCGCCTGCTTCTGCTGATCCACATCCCTCTGTTCCTCGCTCTCTCTGGATGCTTTCCTGTCCTTCTCTTCTCTGTCCCTGCCTTCTGTCCCTGTCTCTCCCTTTCTCTCTCCTTTCCCTTGTCTCTCTGTCCTAATCCCTGTCCCATTTCTCTGTCACTCCACTCTCCTGGTGCCTTTTCTGTCTCTCTGCCCCCTGTCCCTCTCCCTGTCTGTGTCTGTGTATCCCCCTGTCCTCCTTTCTGCCCTTCCAATCCTCTCTCTGTCCCTCTCTGCTGCTGCTTGTTGCTCTTTTTCCTCCTGCACTCCCTGTCTCCTTAAGCTCCATCCCTTTCCTGCTCTGTCCCTCTGCCCTGCTCCTCCCCGTATTTTCCTCCTCCTCCTCCTTTGGCTCCTCCTGGGGCTGGGCCTGTGCAGCCCCGGGGAGGCGGCCATGGGGCTGCAGGGTCAGGGGGGCCTGGCCAGGGGCTGGTGTCCCTGCAGGGTCAGGCAGCAGGAAGGAGGCCCCGGGGCACGTGGGAGCTGTAGCCCTGGGCTGGCAGCCGTCCCTGTTCATTGCTGGGCCAGCCAAGGGCACTCACAGCTCATTCCCCCGCCCAGCAGCACTGTCTGTGCCTCAGTGTGTCTGTGCCAGAGGCTCCCTCAGCGCCCAGCCCCGGGGCAGCCAATGGCAGCGCAGCAGGCGGGAACAGCCCTGATTGACGTGTGGGCGGCAGCCAATCGGAGGCGGCGACGCCTCAGGGAGGGCGGGACCAGGCAGGGCAGTGACAGCCCCGCAGCCAATCAGAGGCGGCGGCGCCTCAGGGCGGGCTCTGGCCTCTCCCGCCCTGTGCTGCAAAGCCCCTGAGCCACAGGCAGAGGCAGAGGCAGGGCCAGAGAGACGGGAGCTGCTGGACACAGGCCCCGAGGGGCCGAGTGCTGAGGGGCCGGCACATGGCTGTGGCAGCAGAGGCTGCGGCCCTGCAGAGGAGAAGGCTGAACTCAGGGGCCCTTCTCAGCGCTGAGGGCTCCCTGCAGGGCGGGGGGCGAGAGGCTGGGGCCGGTGTGTGCTGTGTGGTGGGCAGGGACGGGACACGGGGTGCCGGGCACATGCTGACACAGGGGCGGCCACCCAAGGCCCTCCCTGGGTACCCCCAGGCACTGCCCATGTGCAGTGGGGTGTGAGGGGACGCGGCACGCAGCGGCCGCACGGGCACAGAGACACACAAGGGCAGCATCTGCCCAGCTCCTGCTTGTGCCCTCCAAGGGGAGGCCTTGGCAGCTCAAAAGGAGGGGGTTTACCCAACAAGGTGTGTTAGAAAGCTAAAACGAGGCTTTGGATGCTGATAACTGAGGTTGAGACCTGAGAATGAGGGATTGAAAGCTGAAAAGGAACAGGTTAAAGCTAAAAAGAACAACTTGGGCCACAAAGTGAGGCTTTGGAATATAAACCTGGAGGACTGTGTTCCAAGCAATAAGGTTAAAAAAGGCAAAAAGGGGGCTTTGGAAGCTCAAAATGAGCATCTGGGACACAACACAAGCCTTTTGAGGTTAAAATTGAGTGTTTGGAAGCTAAGAAATGAGGGTTTGAGCACAAAAGTGAGACTTTGAAAATACGGGTGATGGTTTGGACCTAGAAGAGGATGATTTGAAATCTAAACCCAAGGTTTGGAATGTGACAATCAGGCTTTGGGAATAAGGGTTTGGGTCACTAAGTGAGGTTTCAAAGATTTACATGGGGGCTTAGGCCTCAAAATAAGGCATTGGAAGCTAAAAAGGAGGATTTGGGCCCCCAGAGGAGGGTTTGGAAGCAAAAACTCTCACTTTGAATGATGAAAATGAAGCTTTGTTCCAAAAAGTACCGCTTTGGAAGCTAAAAATGAGGTTTTGGATGCAAACCAGGAGGTCTTGGGTCCCAGATTGAGGACTGAGCCAGCCAAGTTCTACCTTCCCAGCCCTTTAGGTGTGGGAGCTGCCCTCAGTCGTGTGCAGTTCGTCTGCTCAGCCCAGATGAACAGATGCAGGGTGCAGGCCAGAGAGATGGGGTGGGCACTGAGGCACACAAGGAAGAACCCAGCCGCAGCTTTCCTACCTCTGTCATAGAACCATGGAATTGTTATGGTTGGAAAAGGCCTCTCAGATGATCGAGTCCAAGCCCTCACCTCACACTGCCGGGCCCATCGCTGAACCACATCCCTCAGCGCTTCATCTACGCGACTTGTGAATATCTCCAGGGGTGGGGACTGCACCAGCTCCCTGGGCAGCCCGTCCCAGTGCTTCACAACCCTCTGAGTGACAAACTTCTTCCTGGTGTCCAACCTGAACCTGCCCTGGCGCAGCTTAAACCCCTTAAACCCGTTTCCTCGTGTTCTGGAGAGAAGAGCTCGACCCCCACCTCACTACAACCCCCTTCAGGCAGCTGTAGAGAGTGATCCTGTCTCCTCTCAGCCTCCTCTAGGCTCAGCATCCCCAGCTCCCTGAGCCTCTCCTCATCAGACCTGTTCTCATGACCCTTCTGCAGCTTCGCTGGGACTCTGACACCCAGCTGAACCGAAGGTGCCATTGATGGCAGCAACAGGTTCCCCAGGTGCTGGTGGGCTGCTGGGGATGGACACAGCGTCTGCCAAAGCATGTGCAGATGTTGAGGCTGCGAATAGTGCAGCAGGAGATGAGAGAAGCGACTATGCAGAGGATTTCTGAGCTTCCCCAGCCAGCCCTTGGCACAACCAGCTCTGAGCCAGAGGCGTCCCTGTGGGGGCAGAGAGGTGCAGCCGTTTGCTGCTCCCAGGAGTCGGAGGCAGCCTGAGATGGAACCTTCCCTGACGGATTCACGATGGTGTCTTCCCTAACAGCCCCTTTCTTAAGCCATTTTTACAGTCTCTTTCCCTGTGAGGTGGGGCTGGAGTGCCTCTGGTCACACAGACCTTCATCTGGATTGCTGTGTAATGCTCTCACTTTGCTTTTAAAGGTGTGGGGTAAGGACAATGCAGAGCACATGCTCAGTGAGGGCTGGTGGCACCTTGGAGCTGGGTGGGCTTTGGGATGGAGCTGTGTTTCGGTGCTATAATGAGAGTCTAATGAGCAAAGTTCACCCAAAACCCAGCGTTTGTCAAACAATGTCAGGCTGTTGGCCCAGGTGTCAAATGAATTGCAGATGTTACAGAAGCATCAGAGCACAGAAGCGTCATTCAGCCAGAAATCTGCAAGAACACATTTGTAAGTGTTTGGTATCTGAAATATTGGCGTTAGGAACTTGTCCCTTGTGGCAGTACAAGCTTCAGGACATGGCTGATCTTGTAGAGCTGCAAGAAGCCGTCACAGCAGCACATCTCACTCCTGTTGTTATCTGGCAAGAGCAGAACTTATCTTGGACCAATCAGAGTAAGAGAAGTGAAGAAGCAACTGCTGAAGCCTGTCCT
Organism: Colius striatus; assembly: GCF_028858725.1. Classification (NCBI taxonomy): domain Eukaryota; kingdom Metazoa; phylum Chordata; class Aves; order Coliiformes; family Coliidae; genus Colius; species Colius striatus. Next base: position 1,116,950 of record NC_084768.1, read on the forward strand.
GTGGTTTGGCAAAACACCAGGAAGCCAAAGGTGAAGAAGACACTGTGAGGAAGACTCAGATCTTCATCCTCAATGGCCCCCGAGGCCCAGCGAAGGAGGCGTGAGGGAGCTGTGGCCTGGGCAGACTGAGGCAGGACAATGGGGGGAACTCATGAAGAAGTGCAGTGAATGTGCAGATCTAGTCTGGGCACACGTGGAAAGTTTTGCTCTAAGGAGGACACACTCTTGGTGGAGCCATCCCCTGTGTGCCCAGTGCTGCCAGAAACACCTGCTTGACAGTCGCATTGGCTGTTGAGTCCTGGTTGGCACTTTCCTGGCATCACAAACACACAGCTTGTGAGTCCCACAGTACCCTGCAGCTCCCTTCTTCTGCAAGAGCTCACAGGGCTGCCCACGCAGTCTCCGCTCTGTCCCAGCCTCTGTGCTGGTGTCCCAGGGAGCCACTGTGGAGCGGATTTCTTGCTCCCCAGCTGCCTCCTCCCTGCAGCTGAGCATTCCAGAGGTCATCCCAGGGGAGGGGCAGCGCTGTGGCCGTCACCAAGGGAGACAGAGAACGTTGGGCGCTGCTGATGTCACACAGAGGCTGTTCCAGACCCCACCCGGCGTTTGTGACCTCACCTGGCCAGAGGCTATAAAGCCTCCCAGCGGGACAGCCAGAGCCAGAGCCTCCCAGCAGGACAGTTGAGCTGCCCTTGGGACAACTCAGCTCCTTCCCTCGCTATTTGCCTTCGTGCTTTCTTCCAGACATTTCTCCATTACTGCCCAGTTCTTCTCAACTCCCGTCCTCTTCCAAAGGTAAGGATGACCCAAACTCTCAGGACAGAGAAGAGGATGTAGAAAGGGCTGACAGGAGAGGCTGCTCTGCACCTCCCAGTCCCTTTCCATGCTGAGCTCTTCCACGTCTCGAGGCTGGACAAGGCTATGGGTAGTGTTGCTGTCTGGTGGTTCTTCTGTTGGCCTCAAAATGAGGCTTTGGAAGCTAAAAAAGAGACTTTGGGCCCAAAAAGGAGGTTTTAGATCATAGAGCTGGTAGAGCAGAGCTGGGAGTGGAAGGAGCAGCTGGGAAACTGTTCCTGGCAATAGCTCAAGCTATTCCTGTTCCCTTCCCTGGGAGTACTTGACCATGCTGTCTGTTTCTCCTGCTAGATCCTGCTGAGCTCTGTGCAATGGCTCTTCGCTTTGCCAGCGTGATCCCCTACGTTGTGCCTGGAGCGCTGGCACTGCTGGGCTGCTGGTGGCTCTACTCCTACCGCAGAGAGCAGGCCAGAGCTGGTGCTGAAGCGGCAGCAGCTGCTGAGGAAGAGCAGCAGAGAGGAGGGACAGAGGAAGAGTCCTGGCCCCAAGGGGAAGCCTGTGTCCCTCAGGAGCTGCCTGTGTCATCAGCAGAGCAATGCCCAGAGACCGACCTTTGGGATGTGTCAGCACCAAGAGCTGAGCCCAGCACTGCTGAGGGTGGCACGGCAGGAGCAGAGACAGGAGGGTGTGCAGAGGAGAGCGGCGTCCCTGCTGCTGTTTCTGTCCCTGCGCTTCCCAAGAGCACAGAGTGTCCCTCCAGTGCTGCAGCCAGCCCCGCACAGGCCTCAGGCTCCGGTGCCAATGCAGAGCAGCGGCCGTCAGCTGAGCAGTGCCCAGAGCAGGCAGAGCCCCGGGCTGAGGCAGCACTGCCGGGTGCCGCGCGGGATGTGCCCGCTGGGCTCTGCCCGACTGCAGCCGCCCCAGCTGATGCCCCTCCGCAGGCGGCCGGCGCTGCTGCCCCTGAGCGGGGGCTGTTGGAGGTGGCGGCAGTGGCTGAGCACATGGCTGCCAGCAGGGATGCTGCGGGGCTGCTGGCGGCGGGCAGCGACGCGCGTGGTGCGTCAGATAAGGGCTGTGCCGGGCTGCTCGGCACCTGTCTGGGCCGGGGCCGAGACAGACGGCTGCTGCTATAGTTGGGGCAGTTTTGGTCAGCACTGGGGTCTTCTCCCTGCATGCTGAGACCCCTGTGAAGAGTCGCAATGAAGCCATGGGGAAATGCAGCAGAGCTTGCTGCAGCAGCAGCTCCGTGCTGGCGTTGGCTCAGCTCACATTACGCTGGGAACTCAGGGTCGCCTCTGTATGAAAGGATCTCTTTTCCTGACCTGGTGTCTGGGAGCTGCATTGTGTGGGCTGTCTGAATGCTGACACGGGTGCCTGTCTTGCAGGTGTAAATGGGACTGACTGGGGCTTGGGGGACACTGGCTGTCCCGTGAGGAAGACAGGGACTGGCCAGAAGTCTCACTGCAGAAGAAAATCCAGGCAGTCCGACATCATTGCCAGGGAAATAGAGGTGCCAAAGGTAAGCAGCCACTGTCCTGCTCTACACAGCCATCTTCTGCATCTTCCAGTCTGCCATCCCAGGGGGATCAACAGCCAACCAACGAAGGTTTCAGTGTTGAACTCCCATCAGGACCCAGCAGCAATGAAGAACCAGAGCACAGCTGTAACCAAGGGGCCTGCTGGTGACTTTGGTGGTTGTCGGAGTCCTTCTCCATCACCTTCCACTCTGATCTGTCAGTGTGATGCTCTGAAAGCCTTCAGAAGGCTTTGAGGGTTCACAGTCCCTGAGAGCAGGGGATGAGTTGCTTTCTTCCCCTCTTTAGGAGGGTCACAATTCAACTGTCTGTGCAAACCCACCCTCAGAATGAGCTGTGGGAACTGGGAATATGGGCAAAAGAAGGCCCAGGGGACAGTGGTGGTTGAGCTACATTTCTCTGCCTGACTCTTGCTTTCTTGTCCCTCCTCTCAAGGCATTAGTGAGACACTTGGTTGGCAAACAAGGACAGTTTATTAATGCCTTGAGTAAAGAGTCTGGGGCCAAAGTTTCCGTCTGGACGCTCCCTCATCTCCGTGACTCTGAAATCTGTCTCATCAAAGGTAAGAGGAATGCCTCCTCATGAGACGGGCAAGGAACTGAAGTGGGTTCAGGGGCTTGGGGAGGCCGGTGCTTTTGCCAAAGTGTTCTGCTTGGTGCTATTCCAGCAGAGGGATGCGGCCAATGGCCTGGGCCTGGGCACGGGAAGCCTGTGCTCTGGGGCTGACAATGCATTTGAGCAGCTTTGGCTGCTGGAGCTTTACCAATCCCTTCTGCAGAGTCCCTTGGGGCGTGCAGGAGCAGCTGTGGGATGTGTATCAGCACAGGCAGTCTGGCCTGGGAAGGATGTTAGATGAAGGGTGGCTGGAAAGTGTCTGCCAGCGAGTTGGGTTCACGCTGTTGGGCAGGGGCCTGGGAGCGGGAGCTGCTGCCATTGGAACAGATTGGCCACAGAACCTGATATCAAAGCCACTGAGCTTGTTGATACAGCACAGGAGGTTTCTGGCAGCTGGATTGCTTCCCGGGGCAGGGGTGGGTGTCCTCAGCCTGCCTGTGCTGCTGACTTTCTTTCTGTGGGCTTTGTTCTTCCAGGCCTCCCCCATCAGGTTGACAGAGCGCTGAGCCTGATGGCCGAGAGGTTCCACGTCAGCCACCAATAACATCTTCCCTCTGCGTCCCCCTGCACCAGCCACACGTCCTTCCAACCTCAGCACTGCAAAGTTCTAGATGCCTGACTGCTCTCTGCAGAGAGAAAGAGGAGCAATTGCCAGATCCTGCCCAGCCCCATGGTGGTTAATCTGTTTCTGTTTATTCCAACTCTGTGGATATACTTTGAAATAAAGTCTCATCCTGGAGCAGAAAAACCCTGGCAGCCAAGGGAACTCAACAGAAACATTTTCACCCCCAAAATGTCCCCTGTGGGTGGCCCTGGCTTGGGGTGCATCCGGGGACCTGACAGAAATCTACCTAAACCCTTCTTCTTTATCCTTAGAAGTTCATTTGAAACCCACTTTCCTCCCTCTCCCAGACTCCTCAACAAACTTTTTCTCAGATTTCTACCTAAAACCCACTCCTTTTCCCTCACAGGTCAGCCTAAAGCCTTCTTATCCACTCCACATTCCATCTCAACTCAACTTTTCCCCTCACAAGTCCATGACATATTATTTTTCCTCTCAGAAATCCACCCAACACCCAACATCTCACCCAAGAGATCCACCTCCAATCTCTTTCCCACTCAGAACCAGAAACGTGCTTTTTCCCCCAGAAGTCCACTTAAAACCCACTTTTCCCCGTCCCCAAAAGGCAATAAATTCCCACTTTTCCTTACATGTCCACCTCAAACCACTTTTCCTCTCAGAATTCTAAAACCCAGTTTTCCTTCAGAGTGCCCCCTAAAAGCCACTTTTTATCTAGGCAGGCCACCTCAACCCCACTTGCTGTCAAAACTCCAACCAATACCCCATTTTTCCCTTAGAATTCCACCTGAAAGACAGGTTTTCTTTCTGAAGTCCACTGAAAATCACACTTACTCACAAATGCACTTAAGATCTATTTTTTTCACTTCACACTCCAGCAAAACCCCAATTTCTCCCCAGAGAAGTCCTTTAAAGTTCCCTTTAAAACTCACTTCTTTCCCCTAAAACTCCACCAAATCATACAGTCACAGCATGGTGGGGTTGGAAGGGACCTTTAGAGATCATCTAGTCCAACCTCCCTGCAGAAACAGCTCCCACCTAGATCAGGTCACACAGGAACGTGTCCAGGTGGGTCTTGAAGAGCTCCAAGGAAGGAGCCTCTACACCCTCCCTGGGCAGCCTGGGCCAGGGCTCCCTCCCTGAAACACTGAAACAGGCTTTTCTTAGGTTTAAATGGAACTGTTTGTGTTCCAGGTTTATCCCATCACCTCTCTCCCCCTTGCTGGATACAATAGAAAGGAGGGATGTCCCAACCTCCTGACACCCAGCATTGAGATATTTGTAACTAGTAATGTGATGCCCCCTCAGTCTCCTCCAGGCTGAACAGCCCCAGGTCCTGCAGCCTTTCCTCGTATGAAAGATGCTCCAGTCCCCTGATCATCTCTGTGGCCCTCTGCTCAACTCTCTCCAGCAGTTCCCTGTCCCTTTTGAGCTGAGGAGCCCAGAACTGGACACAGGACTCCAGATGAGGCCTCACCAGGGCAGAGCAGAGAGGGAGCAGAACCTCCCTCAACCTGCTGTCCCCAGTCTTCTTGATGCCCCCAGGCTGCCATTGGCTTCTTGCCCACGAGGGCATGTTGCTGGCTCATGGTCAGTTCATTACCCACGGGCACTCCCAGCTCTCTGCAGAGCTGCTCTCCAGCAGTGTGAAACATGACCATCCTGTGCTGTAGGCAGCCCAAACTGTGTGCTCCCTCCTACTTGCTTCCTCATATGAAGTGACCAGACCCCAGTAAAAAAACAAAACCTGCTGTTTTTTTTCCAGTTGACTGTGTCCTTTTGATATGCAAACTGTCACATAAACCTTCTGCAGCGCTGCATTTTCAGACTCCTGCAGCCAGCTGTGGGTGTTTTAAGTAGCACTTGCTCCAATGCTTTCATTACACGCTGGCAGGGCTGACAAGGGAGCTTCCAGGAGTGCTTGGGTTTTAAATGGCTTTCGGGATTCCAGGCTCAGCACTCCCTTTTGATTTCAGTGCTGCCCTCTATATCCAAGGGATAGTTATTTTTGCTGTCTCTGTCTTTCTTTTTCCTGGTAAGAGTGACTTGGAAGCCGAGGGTTTAACCTGGTAGCTGTGCTTATGAGCCTGTGGTGGGACATGGGTTATACCTACTCATTCCCTAATTTGGCTGTAGCCACAGTCCAGACTAGAGCAGCAGAGGCAAAGCAGCCTGTCGGATCCACACTGACAGCCCATCCTCTACCAGAAGTCAGCTCTCCTGGGTGTCTGTCCCACTGCATCCTCAGTGGCACAAGGACGGGCATCTCCGTGGGCAACTGTCACTGCAAAGGGAAAGGATCCTGACCCTGTGCCACGGAGGGTCTATCACGGGTCTGAAAGGAGACTCCTGCGTGTGCTCAGAGAGCAGAGCTACTGACAGCCTGACTCACTCTAGGGGCTGGGAAGTGGAAATGCCCACAGAGCCTCCAAAGTCACAGAATGGATGGAAATGGGCAATTGAAAGCTTGGGACCATACAGAGGAACAGTGGAGTCTCGTCCTGTCCCTGCCAGGGCAACGTTGGAGAGGTGGAGAAAGGGCATTCGAGGATTTCCCAGACCCAGCCCAGCTGTGACACAAGAGTTTTGGTCCTCCCTGACTCCCAAGCCAAGCCAGGCCTGGCACCATCATCGTCATCGAGCTCCATGGCATCTAAAGACAAAGGGTTCAGGCAGCCTCTGTGTCCTGCTGTGCAGGCTTTGAGCTGCCCCTGGGGAAATCTGACCAGCAGGTTGTGGGCAGCAGAACAAGCTCCTGTGGAGACATGGCTGACAAGAGCTGAACAAGAGAAGCTGACCAGCTGGGACCTCGCTGACCTGCTGGGAGAGAAACCAGAAGGAAACCAGCTGAAAGTTGCAACAAGATAGTGCAAACTCAGCTAAAACAAAGTGCATTGGATGTGTTTGCACAGGGGTTGTGTGTACAGATACTCCAAAGGGAATAGTAACAGCAACCTCATGGCCAAAGCCAACAGGTCTTTTAGACTGTACCAGTGAGTCTGGGAGTAGCCTCAACAACGCCCATGAGGAATGAATTGGAATGAGGGTCCTTCTCAGGGTCCCAGCCAAGAGACAGGCTGGCAAGGAAAAGGGAGCTAGCTGTGTGTACATCTGCTGCCTTCTCTCCTGGACCCAGGCATGAACGAGAGGAACAGTGCAAGCCAATCCATTTTGGTAAAAGTTCAGGTCAACGTTTACACAGAGAAAACCTGGCACAGTTACACTGGCCCTTCCTCAGCTGTTGATTTTACCTTCCTTTGACATGGATCTAGGCACATTCTCTCCTACCCAGTCTTTCCTCCCAGCCTCACAGCTCTACTACATCAGAAACACAAGCTGGAAACATCTCCCCTGCTTTGGCAAACAACGGAAAGGGCTTTCTCAAACCCTTCCCTGCTCCACCGGAGCGTCAAGGGACGGGAACTCCCAAAGGCTCTTTCACAGGCACTGCCCTGAACCCCCCACCCCCCCACTGCTTCTCTACCAGTGCACAAAGAGATTAGGAGGAGCTTCTGACATTAGACAAGTAGGTTTTATCCAGGAGAAGCCCTTTGCCTTCCAGCTGGCAAACCAACAGAGCAGCTGCAGGCACAAACCACCACCCTACGCACAAGGAAAGCACAACAAGTCACACAGGGCACCCAAGAACACCCAACCATGGCTTTCCACGTCAGTTCTCTGTATGAGCAGTCAGTTCTTTTGAGTCAGAGGCAGAAATTTGAAGTGGTTTCTTCTTCCCCAACTTGGGAGTCTCCTCCAGTCCCCTCCAGGCTCTGATCCCAGCCCACTGTTCACTCTGCCCATGGCTGTCTCTGCTGCCAAAAGCACCCTGATTCCTTGTCTCTCTCCACTCCATCCACTTTTAACAACTGCCTTGCTTTGCTTTCCCATTAACACTTCTGCCTTCCATCAGCAACACACAACCCCATCCTCCCACACAAACAGTTCCTACCAGCCTCGTCCTCAGGATCTCATTCAGCCCAAGCCAAAGGAGATTTAGGGAGACCTTTTTCCCGCTAAAGCAAGACATCAACACGTGGGATCTCTTCAGCAGGCTTTGCCTTGCTAGTGAATAACAAAAATAGCACTCTATGCCAGGACAGTGCCAGTTCCCAGCTGAACTCACCCGCTGCAGACACTGGATGCTTGCAGACAGGATAGTCTGAGGCCCACACACACACTCGCTGCCAGCTCGCCATGAAAACCCTGGAGATTTGTTCCCCACACATTCACAAGGCCTGTTGCAATCTTCCCCCACAGCTGCTGGGCTGTTCCTCCTGGCCTCTGGCTACGTTTCTGTACTTGGTTCCATTGACTCTTATCTCTTTGTCAACTTCCATCTCTTCCCTCAGCGTTGGGGTTTGAGTCGGGCTGAGCTTGAGGAACAAAGCGACTCGGTTTTTGGGGGGAGCAGCAGTAAATATGGGGTGGGGGGAGGGGGTTTTGGGGGGTGGTGTCACGAGTTCCTGCTCACAAACACTCAGATTGAAACTCCTCGTGGGGTTTCATCCTTCGAAGCGCCTTTTTGGGGGGGGGAGGAGCGGGGTTCCTCTAGAGATTGATGTGACTGGAGAAGCATCTCAGCTCATTTTGCCTCACCTCGACCCCCCTCAACACACCCATCCACCCCCACCCCAGGGGCTCTTTAAACACAGCTTTTGGGGTGTTTAAATCCTTTTCCAAGCCACCCCCTGGCTCCAGTGAGATTTTATCCCCCTGGGGGAGGATCCAGATGAGGTTTGATGCCGCTTTCCCTGGGGGGTGTTTGGGGGAGGGGAGTGTTTGATCCCATCCTCAGGGTGGGGGAGACCGAGGTGACGCTGATTTGGGTCCAAAAGAGCACAAAATGGGGTTAAAAAGGAGACCACGAGGTGCTCGAGAGCATCCCCCTCCCTCGATAGCATCAGCCTCCTCCCCTCAAACCCCTCCCCGATCCATCTCAGCCAAACGGCTTTCGGGGTGGTTGCGAAGCGGATTTGGGCCCGGAACGGGTTAAAAGTCGCTTTATTTGAGCCTTAATTGGCTGATCAAAGGTCTCAAGAGGGAGCTGAGGTTTCGCTGGCCCTGGACAGAGCTTCTCGAGGAGGAGAAGCTGCTCCTCAGAGGGTTTTCGGGGGACTGTGCTCAATTCTTTCGAGGTATAAACTCAGGATTTGGGGGATCCCGTTCCCCCCCCCTTCAGTTTTCTCTTGTTTTACCCGTTTTTCCTCAGTTTCAGGGTTAAATCCCAGATCAAGGGATGGGTTTGGGTTTGATTTTTTCAGGTGTTGAGGGGGATGGGGCCGAAAACCAGCTCCGTTTTGGGGTGGAATCATTTGTTTTCAGCCTGAGGGAGGTTTGGGGGTGGTCAGAGAATCATTTCGGATGCTGACGACGTTCCAAACTCTCCTTTCCCCTCCAGGCTCAACTCTAGGAGCAAAAACCACCCCCGGGGGCTGCAACCAGGGGGGCTGCAACCATCGCCCCCTCTCCTTCCCCTCTGTGCTCAGCTCTGGGAGCAAAGCCCCCCCCCAAAGGGCATGGAACCAGGGGGGATTTAATCATCACCTCTCCTCCCCTCAGGTTCTTTCCTTCCTCTTCCCTCCCCTTTCCCTTCTCCGGGTGCCAAGCGAAAGCGTCCGAGGAGGTTCCAGAGCTCTGAGGTGGGGGGGGTCCCATCCCCATGGCCTCGCCGAGCCCCGTCCCGGAGCTGCCCCGCGAAGCTTCGTGTCCCATCTGCCTGGAATATTTCCGGGAGCCGGTTTCCATCCGCTGCGGCCACAATTTCTGCTGGGGCTGCATCAGCCACTGCTGGGAATGGCCCACGAGCAGCTTCTCCTGCCCGACGTGTCGTGAGACGGCGCCAGAGAGAAACCTGCGGCCGAGCCGGGAGCTGGAGCGGGTGCTGCGAGTAGCCCGGAGGCTGAGTTTAAAAGCGGAGGAAGAAGAGGGAGAGGAGGAAAGAGGAGGAGGAAGATGCCAGAAGCACCGGGAGCCTCTCAAGTTCCTCTGCAGGGATGAGGGAACCACGATCTGCGCCATGTGCCGCGAGTCGCGGTCGCACCGCGCTCACACGGTGCTGCCGGCGCGGGATGCGCTCCAGGAGCACAGGGTAGAAACGGGGGCTTCGGGGGGCTTTGGGGGTCGTTGTCAACCCCTAAACGTGTGGCAGGAGACAGACCCAACCCCCAATCAGGGTTTGATAATCCCCTGGCAGCCTCTGCCCTGCTCCCTCCCCTCTCTCTGCCCCTTTTTTTCCCCCTTTTCCCCCTCTTCTCTGCCCTGTTCCCCCCCCCCCAAACTCCTCCCCACCCTGGGGGGATCTTTATTTGTCTCCCTTTCAGGGACAAATCTAAACTCAGCTGCAGACCCTAAAGGAGACTCGAGAGCAGCTCCTGGGGCTCCGGGAGGTGGAGATGAGGAGAAGTTGGGAGTATTTGGTAAATGGGTTTTAGCTTCACGGGGGGTGGGGGGTTGGTGTCACCATCCAGGTGATGAAATTAATACCAAAACAAGTGATTAAAAGGATGGGGAATGTTTATTTCTGGGTGTGGGGCTCTGCTTCATCCTCCTCATCCTCCTCCCCTTGTCCCCTCCTGGCAGGAGCAGACTGCAGCCGAGCAGTGACGGGTTTTCTCCTCCTTCAAAGGGCTCCGTCTGTTCCTGGAGGATTTTGTCCATCTCCTGATGGTCCATCTGGGGCACCTGGAGAAGGAGGTGGAGAAAACCCAGGAGGAGAAGGTCACCTGGCTGACCCAGGAGATCTCCCACCTGGAGACGCTGATGCAGGAGGCAGAGGAGAAGCTGCAGCAGCTAGAGGGAGAGTTCCTGCAGGTGAAGGGGGAAGGAACAGCCTGGGACATCCCCTCCTGGGGCCAGAGCATCCCCTCCTGGGGCCAGAGCATCTCCTGATGGCCCAGGACATCCCTTGCTGTGCCCAGAGCATCTCCTGATGGCCCAGGAAATCCCCTCCTGGGGCTAGAGCATCTCCTGACGGCCCAGGACATCTGCTCCTTGGGCCAGAACATCTCCTGATGGCCCAGGACATCCCCTCCTTGGGCCAGAGCATCTCCTGATGGGCCAGGACATCCTTTCCTGGGGCCAGAACATCTCTTGATGGCCCAGGACATCTCTTCCTGTGCCCAGAGCATCTCCTGGCCCTGGGTGTTGTCCCTTGCCACAACCAAACCCACCCTTGGGCTCCTCTCCACGCACTGCTGAGGCTTTTTTATGGCTGCCAAGACCCATTTACTGAGTTTTCTCTCTCCTTCCCAGGACATCAGAGGCACCCTGAGCAGGTACAAGGCTCCCTCAGCTTCTCCAGGATGGGGGGAAGGAGGTTGGACCCTCGTGTTCCTCAGCAGAACCTTCACAGAACCTCACCCAGAAGCCAAACATTTGGGCTTCCTCAGGGCAAGGTGGGCACAGAAGGTCTCCTGGTGTGTTTCTCTCCACCAAGATGAATCTTTGCCTCCTTCTGTCCTTCTCCAGGCTGGAGGAGGAACGTTTCCAGCAGCCTCAGTCGCCTCTTCCAGAGCTGGAGGAGAAAATCAGTCACTTCAGGGAGAAAAACGATGCTCTGGAGGGAACCCTGAGGAGCTTCCGAGGTACCAGGGTGGGGAAGGGGCTGGTTTTGAGTCACTTGGAGGGTAAATTGGTGGGGGTTTGGGGGTTATAGGTGTGGCTTCAGTGGGGAAGAACCCACCTGCCCGTGCTGATGTGAGTCTGTGTCTCCTCTTCTCCCCCCATTTCAGACACTCTGATGTTCCAGCTGCCTGATAAGGGTGAGTAAATCCTCACCTCCTGAGGGCTGGGTGCATGGGAAGGGCTGAGGGAAGGCTCAGCCCACCCTGGTGATGGGCCATGAGTTGGAGGGTCACCTGGGGAAGATGCCAAAGCAGGTTCCTCTTGATCTGGGGGGGCGGGGGGGCACAGGAACGTGTCCAGGAGGGTTTGGGAACCTCCAGAAAAGGAGCCTCTACATCTCCCCTGTCTCTCTGGAGCTGGGGAGCCCCGAATGACCCCCCCCAGGACCTGGCCAGTCCCTCCCCCTCAGCCTGGTGATGGGGCTGAGGATACTGCAGCAGGCAGAGCCCTGGGGAAGGGGGTTGGTTTCCCTCTTTCACTCTTCTCCTCCCCCTTTTCCAGTGAAGGTGATGTTGGATCCCACCATGTCCCACCCTCAGCTCGTGGTGTCAGCAGATGGGAGCAGCGTGAGGTGGGAAGAAGCTGAGCAGGACCCACCTGAGTGGTTTGAGGTCGACCCCCGTGTCCTGGCCCATGAAGGAATCACCTCAGGGAGATGCTGCTGGGATGTGGAGGTGACCCCCAAAGGCTCCTGGGCTCTGGGGGTGGCCAAGGAGTCCCTGAGGAGGGGGGAAGAGGCCACCACCAGCCCTGAGATGGAGCTTTGGTCCATGGGGCTCTGTGAGGGTCAGTTTTGGGCTCTCACCTCCCTGGAGCGTGTCCCCCTGCCCCAGACCCGGGTGCCCAGGAGGGTTCGTGTCTCCCTGGACTATGACAAGGGTCAGGTGGCTTTTTTTGATGCTGATGAGAAGATTTTGATCTTCATTTTCCCAGCAGCTTCCTTCAAAGGGGAAACTCTCCATCCCTGGTTCCTGGTCTGGGGTGAGGGGTCCCAGATCACCTTGTGCCCCTGAACCTTCTCCTTCCTTACCCCAGCAGGAGCTTCATCCTCCTCCCATCCCCTATCCCAGCACTTCAGAGGACTTGCTGCCCTCCTAAATTCCTCACTGGCCCTTCTGGCTTCTCTTTTCCCCACCCTCAGAGAAGCCCAAAGGGTCTGACATCAAATCTGGGGAGGCAGCAGGGGCTGGGAAATGAAGCCACATCTGCCCCAACCCACCTCCTCCTCCTCCTCTTCCTCCTGCCTTGGTGGTGTTTAGATGAAGTAAAAGAGGTTTCCACGTGCCACAGTGTCGTTCTCTGCCTGGTTCTTTGATGGGGCAGGGAGGGGTTGTTTGGAGGGAGGGGGAAACAGGGTTTTGTGGTGGCACAAAGCCTGAGATTGGACCCAGAAAGGTCCCACGAGCCCCAGGGACCTCCCTGGAAGAAAATGAGGAGAAATGGGAGAAAATAACAGGTTTTATTGTTAATGATGGAGAGGGAAGGGGCTGCAAGGCTGTCAGTGGGAGGAGGAGGAGTGAGGAAAAGGGTCTTGGCAGCTTTGCCACGGGTGGACTTCCCATCATCCAGCCTCAGGATGAACATCCAAAGCCTTCAGGAGCTCTGTCTGTGCCAGAGCTGCCTCGTTTTGAGGTGAAACTGTAAGCTTTTGGGCAACTGCACCCACAGGGAAGGGGAAAGGAGGTAAAGTCGTGGGGAGTGATGGGTTCTGGTGGGGAAAGGGGGAGGTGAGAGACACAAAAGCGCAAGGGAGGACGTGGGGGTGACTGAGAGGGGGTGTGAAAGTGTGTGAAAATGGGGTGGGAAACACTGCTTTTGGTGCTTTTGGTCAGGGTCTGAGCCTGAGGTGGGATTTGGCCCCCACCACCCAGAGCCAGGGCCGGACCCTCTCCCCAGTGAAGGCAGCACGTGAGAAGAGGAACATGAGCCCCCCCTCCTCTGCATCAAAAAAGGCCACAGACCCCCCAGCATAGTCCAGGTGGACACTGACCCTGCGTGGAACCCACCTCAGGGGCACCAGCGTCACCTTACGGGGGGTCAGGGCTCGGATCTGTCCCCCCCACTTCTCCACCCCCCAAATCCCACCTTGAGGGGAGAGGCTGAGCCTCCCTTTCCTTGGGACTGACTCTCGAGCCACCCCCACTGCCCAATCCCCGGCCTCACCCACCTCCACGTCCCAGCAGTGCCTCCCCCCCGCGAAGCCCGGCCAGCCCAGCACGAAGGGCCAGTACTCGAAGCGTTGGGGCGAGTCAGGGAGCTCCTGGGGGCTCAAGCCCCCTCCTCTCCTCACGCTCTTACGGTCCTCAGACAGGATGAGCTCGGGGTGAGCGGTGTCAGGGTCCAGGGTCACGATGGCTGGGGGTGGGAGGGACACAGAGAGGGGGAAAAAGGGGGTCAAGGGGGGGGCTGGTGGGGGGCAGGTTTGGCTACCAAAAGGTACTGGAGGGGAAAGGTGCTGGGGATGAGATGAGAAAATGTTCTTAAGCCTCCCTAAATTGCCCCAAAAAAGGCACAGAATGGGGGTCAGGGGCTCCTGCAGGAAGCTCTGCAGATAAAGCAGAGGGATCTGCTTTTAAACCTCCCCAAAATGCCCCAAATTGCCCCCAAAACCCCCAGAGCAGGTGCCAGGAGCTGCTGCAGAAAGCTCCGTGCATTTGAAGCCAAAATAAACACTGAAAGGGGGGTGAAAATTGCTGAAGAGAAGAGAAATTGGGGTGTAAAGCAGCAAATCTGGTCAGACCAGGCACGGGGCGGGGGGTGGAAGGAAAGCAGCTGGAGGCTGGAGATGAGCCAATGAATTAAGGCTTTTGCATCTTTGTGTGGTGCAAAGGAGTCTGGAGGCTGAGGCTCAGCCCTGGGGGAGGTTCCTGCAGCTCCAGGGCTGAGAAAAACCCGTCGGGTCACCCAGATTTGCCTGTTTCCCTGGGGTTTGGGAGGTGTTTTGGGTGGGCTGGTGAGGCTGCTCTGGTGTCCTCAGGTGAGGAGGAGCTGAGCACGTCCTTCAGCCCTCAGGCTCCTGCAGGGGCTTGGGGCAAACCCCACAGAATCCATCATGGGATGTTTTTCTCCCGAAAATGAGGTCAGTTGGGGGTTTTTCCTCCCCCAAACAAGGTCAGTTTGACTTTTTCTCCCAAAAATGAGGCTGATGTGTGGCTTTTCTTCCCAAAAACAAGTCAGTTTGGGTTTTTTCCTCCCAAAAATGCCAATTTAGGGGTTTTTCTCCCCACACTGAGGTCAGTTGGGGGTTTTTTCTCCTCTAAACAAGATCAATTTGACTTTTACTCCACCAAAATGAGGTTGATTTGGGGTTTTTCTTCCCAAAATGAGGTCAGTTAGAGTTTTTTTTCTCCCCCAAAATGAGGTCAATTTGGATTTTTCTCCCCAAAATGAGGTCGGTTTAGAGGTTTTCTCCCCAAAAAGAAGCCAGTTTAGGGGTTTTTCTCCCCAAAATGAGGTCAATCTGGATGCTCTTCCCCAAAATGAGGTTGGTTTGGGGATTGTTTTCTCCCCCAAATCAGCTCTATCGGGATTTTTCTCCCCAAAAGGATGTTGCTTTGGGGCTTTTCTCCCCAAAATGAAGCCAGCCTCTTCTTTTTCTCCCCCAAAGGCGGTCAGTTTGGGGCTTTTCTCCCCAGAGCAAGGTCAGTTGATGTTTTTTCTCCCCCAAACGAGGTCACTTTGGGTTTCCCAACCCCCTCCAGCCCCTCCCCGGCTACCTCGGAGCCTCCTCAGCGTGTCCTTCAGGATGCTGCTGCGCCAGGAGCTGGGACCCACTCGCTCTTCTGCCTCAGCTGCAGCCCCAGGCAGCTGCAAACTCACTTTCTCACACCTGGGGGAGGGAAAACCAGCCCCAAAATAACCCCAAAACAACCCTAAAAAGCCTCAAAACAGCTCCAAAACAACTGATTTTTATTTCTCCCCCTTTCCCCTCCCCCCTTTCCCCTCCCCCCTTTTCCTTCCCCACTTCCCCTTTCCCCCTTTTCCTTCCCCCTTTCCCCCTTTCCCTTTCCCCCTTTTCCTTCTCCCTTTCCCTTTCCCCCTTTCCCCCTTTTCCTGCCCCCTTTCCCTCTTTTCCTTCTCCCTTTTCCTTCCCCCCTTTCCCTTTCCCCCCTTTCCATTCCCCTTTTCCCCCTTTCCCTTTCCCCCTTTTCCTGCCCCCCTTTCCCCCCTTTTCCTTCTCCCTTT